>NC_063275.1:7745278-8046743 GCF_910591885.1 Bombus terrestris
CAATCAAATTATACATTTCAAAAATGGTTAGTTTCAAACAGATAAATGTTAATCATACGCATATTACAAAAGGGGCATAAACACCAGCGTAGTCGCAAAACATCAAGAAATTCGTTATGACGGCATTACAGCAGTAATCAGTACAAAGAAAAAAAAAACAAAAGTACTGTATAGTTCGGACTTGTGGTTAGAAAATTGTAAACCATAATTGGAATATTCATCATAATTGACCGCACTCTTACGCTATACCATGTATGTTTACATTTACGCACTGTTTATGCTCCTTTTGTAATATAGGTATGATTAACATTCATCTGTTATGATAACACTTTTATTGACTAACGTTTGACTAAGATTTTTCTTTTCGAAGCACACCAGTTTGGAATGTACGATTCGGTCGAAGTAAAATAATTTTTAACAATAAGATTTCCCTCGATTATGCCAATATTCCGAGGTTTAGATATGTTGCTTCTAGGTCATGATATAGTAGGTCGTTCAACTTGTTGAATTTAACATTAGCTACAACAATATCGATTCAAAAATACGTAGCATCGTTCCAAAATATTGAAGGTTATCTTGAGTTTTCGTCAAAAAAACAATTTTTTTTTTAAATTTCTTATATCGTAATCTGTAACTGATTGAAAGTTGATTAACTTTTATCCAAAATATTTTTTTGTCAAATTTAGTATCCAAAAAATCGTGGCGACAATTACGTCGTATCGCCTGTATTTAAAATTATAATATAAATATAAATTATAATATAAATTATAATACTCGTAAATAATTAAATATTTAAGCTATATTCAAGTATTAAAGTACTAAACATTTTTAAAAAGTATTATTCAATCGATAGTTCTGAAATTTTTTACTCCGAATAAAATACAAAAGTGAAGGTATTGTAGCCAAAAAATAGAATTGCCAGTTTCTTAGTAGTCGAGAATATAGCCTTGAGTAACTGATCGATTTTAGGTGAACTACAATATTTACAGTGAAGGATGGACAATATATGATACGATACAGGTGAAACGTGAACGTGAGCCGAAAGAACAAATAACAAAATGCAACTATGATTTCTATAAAAAATGAGTTCTATTCACACCATACATTTCTCATAACGACATAGTTCTTCGGTATGTACATTCGAATGGCAAGATGCGCTGTATTAATCATCGATCGAATACAAAAAAAAAAAAAAAAAATAGGAGGAGAAATATACACATTTATAAACATACAAGTGCACACAAGTAAGGAATTAGCCTTATACACTATATAGTAACACATAAGTACGTATATACGTACATGTACGGTACAAAATACTGCATGCTCCTCTACCCAGGTTGTAAGTAGATCTCTAAATATTAGTCGCAAGCTGATTAATTCTTGCTGTAGCGAAAGAAATATGAAAATATGCGGTATTTGGTGGTGTGTTATGTGATTGCATTGATTAAAATGATGACCCCGAATATAAATTACAAATTAATTATCGATACTCAGATAACAATTGTAAAGTTAAGTGTGTTTTTAAAACATTTTATTCAATTTTAAAATTATATTGCACTATCTATATTAGTGAAAAAGTTTATTTTCTTCAATTTCTATTATTTAATGTCGCATCAAGCGCTTGGATGGGTTATTCAATTATAACTTTTCTAAGTTCTTCATTAAAGAATATGTCCGAATAAAATATCAATAAGATTTTGCCATAGCATAACCTACACAATTATAAATATTTCAGTGTTTCTCATAATAAAGTCTTAAAAACCCAATTTTCTGGATTTTCTCGTATTTCGATATACAAAGTGTTTTACGTTTTTGTTATGAAACTGCAAACATATAATTATCAAGTGAAAATAAAAGGAACATTAGATTTGGCTGCAAACATTTTCTTACAAAATTATCAGCAAATATTTAATATTATGTGAAACATGTAACTACAAATTTTTCATTATAAGATACGAAAAATCAATCGTGTTTATTGTAATAAGTTACCTTCATATTATGTTCTTAGTTTTAAAATAATTCAATAACTACAATTGCTGCTATTTTTTCATATTCTACAACAAAATATAAAAATATATCTTTTGTAAAAATTAAACTTTGACTAGCAAGCAAATTGATAGGAAAAATCTTATACAAAATTCGACTTAATTATTTTGTAATTATTTTATTTTTAAAATAAAAATTTGGAATTTGTTTTATATATTTATAATTTTTATAAGTCTTTCATAATACAATTAATTGAATTTATAAGTAAACATTTTCCTATTTATATACTATATATGTATGTTTTCTATTACGTTTAATATCTACTTATAATTTTGAAAAATTAATGAAACGTAGATTTTATAATAAAATGTTTACTAAATTTCATATAACATTCTTTATATATTTTCACTTATAGATTATCCTCCACAACTTTTCAGATAAAACCAGATAAAAACAAAGTATTCGTTAAAATTCCTAATAAATATATAAGCATAGCAAAAGCTTGTCATTTACAAAGATCATATTTGTAAAGCAATATTATAAGAAAGATATCTCTAATTGTTTTAAAAATTGTATTTGATATTTAACTTCAAAAATCATAATTTGAAAATAAAGTATTTGCAACTAGATCTGTATTTACATGATATTTTTCCATCATTTTAGCTACTAGAATATACTCATAAAAGTATTACGAAAGATTTTAAAAACACCATATATAAAATTTTCAATATATTATATTCTTGTTTTACTGATAAGCGGTGCATCCTAATGTCGATGGCGAATGAAAGATTGATTATGGGTGAAGTCCCTTATCTGAAGTTAGTCACTAGAATGTTAGTGCTACGCGCTACTTACAACAAGGGGCAAGAAGGAGCACGCATCAGTTAACATGCGACACGGCAAAGTCGAGGCACACACGTTTTCACCACATGCCGAAACCTGAACTCGTTTGCTGTTTGCTACACAATATTTTTTCTTGTCCTTGTTCTATCTTTGCATACATCGCTGCTTATTATGACGCGCGTAATTCACAGTAAACGCTGATGACACCCAGTAAGTATTAACAGAAGTATATATAATACGATTTGGTATATTTACATTACAACGATGATATTTTTCTAACATGAATAATTGCAAAAATCCAACATAAGAAAGCAATCAAATTAAATGAGAGTTTAAGAAAAATACATAATGCGATACAATTTTGTATTTCACACATAAAATTTGCATTTCCAATAACTGATCAATTGATTTTGCATGTGTTCCTTGCGTTTCTTTGTTTTCATTGTGTTTCGTTAACTCGACCAACGACGAAGAAACAGAAAACGATAACAGGAGCAGTTATTTACCCGTATATCGTGTACAGGATTTTATTATAATTCTCTCTTCGATGCATATACGTGGCATACACTAATACTTACAGAACAAGCAATTCTCCCGTATGAAAGTGATCGAATCCACTGTTTACGTGCAAGTTTCTGTAATCCAATATGTTCGGACTCGTAAAAGGAAAGATGAAAAGAACGAAGAGCACATACGAGAACGTATATATACGCACATGTATATTATTGTACATATATGAAAAAGTTGTATAGTAACTTAATCTAGTCTGCCAGCAGGATGGGCAATGGCTATAATTTCCAGCTGGTGAACACTGTCTGTGAAGTATCGATATATTCCGCTTAATTTCTTATAATGTTTCTTTTGCTCTCCTATTAAGTTTCGACACTTTTTCAGGTCCTTTTTCGTTTCGACAGATTTTTTTCAACGGTCATTGCTTTCGAACAGGTAGCACCTTTTACTATATAAAAATTAAAGGAATTGATAATGAATATTAATCGAGTGGCCTGAAGGCGTTGCACTTTTTAAAATTAAAAGCGATCTTTTCTTTTAATTTATCTATATTTCTAAATTTAATAAATTATTTATTTACACGGACGGATTTCATTACAGTTTTATTTGCACAGTTATTAAACTTATTGCAGATTTTTATGAAATTGATACTAATGGTTGACAGATTATTTTAATATTTCAGAAATAAAGAAAAACGACATTGATCAATAACCTTTAAGCTACTAAACAGATTTAATAATGCGATATTTTGTCATAGTATCTACCATCGATGTTTAGCAATAGTTGTAATACGTGTAATAACACGTATAACACGAAAATGTCATGCATGTGTTTATCGTTTGTTTATTCGATTTGTTTATCGTTTAAGAAAATTTAGTTTGTAGTAATAAGTAATAGTAACATATTTTTCTGAATGATTTTATAAAGAATATATAACTATTTACTATTTACTGTTTAAATAGTTAGTAACTTATTAGTTCAATCGAAAGTAAAAAAGTTAATTTTCATACATATATGTATAATATTCTTCGTGTCTTCAACGTGGCTGTTAAAAAGTCAAGTCTCGTATACATGAATTTTAACCAACTTTTTTAAATTTATTTTTTTATGTAAAATCTTTATAATAAGCTTTTTATATGTGTAATATTATTGTCCATTTACATTTCGCATATCATGAGATTATTTTCATTAACACGATTGATAGTCGAAAATTGCTTCACATCTCCAAAAGACAATAATTTACAATACATTCTACTGTTAGACATTCATATAAATGATTCATGGTACAATTCATAGAACTCAAACAGTAAATACACATCATATGTTAAAAACATAAGAATTATAGATAAATGCTGCACACGATAATTAATTATTCCTTGAGTTCATTATATTCTACGGCATAAAATTTGACGAAACAGATATATTTTTCTTTGAAACGATTTAATTAACGACGTAAGTTTCTATAGCATCAGACAGTGGATTTCATTTTTATCGAGCAACATGTCATGTTGCTCCACTTTTTCAGTAACTACTATGATATATGCGGCAGCCAAGACGATTATCAAGAATGTAAAATGATAGCGCCATGAAACATTTCTTTTCTTCGGTTATACGGAGTATTCAGGATATCGCTACGAATTTTTCTTTTTAATATCATCGTGTTTCATGTTATACGCCAAAGAAAAAGCGAAGAATGGCGTGTATGTATGAAGAACCCTACAGTATTGTGCAAAAGCCTTGATTACAATTACTCTACGTTACTGGTCATATAATCCCAACTGAATTTTCTAAGATATAATACTATTACATGAAAACGAATTGTTCCAAAATTTGTGAATGATGTCCTTAATAGAAGATTGGTTGTAGAAATTTCATAGTGTTATTCACTTGTATGATTAGTGTTATTCAATGACATTATGAATGATTATACAGCCTTGATATAAATATTGTATGATATATATGAAATTATTTAGAACACGCAAGAAGAGAAAATCAAGTAAAAATTAAAAATAATTCTTTTGAAATACTGAAAAGTGAAAACAGAATGAAAAAAAGTACAAAAAAATATTCGATAGCATTTTCGATAGAAAACAAATTTGATTTGCAATTTATTTATTTATTCATGATACTGACATTTTACTATTTTGAAAATGAGGATAAAAACGAAACATCTTTATGTGGTAGGTTATTGTTTGGCTTTTGTTTGGTACTCCGTACTGACTTCTATAAATCATAATATCTTCCAAAATATTGTTTTATATTATATATTATTTATTATTTGATTCCTTTGTTTTCGATTATTTTTAAACTATCTACCAATACTACATTAAAAACATTATTTGACTAACTAGTAAGTATTCCATTTCCTGTCAATAAAGTTTTGAAATATGTAATATAGGAATACCATAATAATTTATTTATATATCCTTAAATTTTTCATTGTTACGTAATAAAGTACAGAAAAATAAATATATATGTATTTACATATTTGATGTAATTAGATAAGTACTTTAAAATGTGCAAAGAAATGAATGTTGTAAAAATTTACAAATGAATTTTTTCGTAGTTTTCAGTAACATACATATCATAGTAAATAAAATGACATTCATACTCTTAACATTTAATAAAGGATTCATTTAAATTTGACAAAGTATAATTTATGTGCGTTTAATATTATTGAAACCATTATTTTCCATAAAAGTTATTTGAATTGAATGATACCAAATAATGATATACCAACATTTTCATAGTAGAAAGAATAAAAGATTCTATTTATTGGGTAGATGGAAAAATTAAATTGTAAAATTTTTCAAAACAACATCTACAAAATAATTGCAAAATGTTTGTTGTGATATGCGATATGTTTATTGCGACTATATCGTATATCTTGCAAAGTAACTTATTATTAGAATCTTAAAAAAAAACAAATTCCGATGGAATACTCAAAGGATAGAATTAGGACAAAAGTATCACGGAACTTTCCATTGTCGATTAGACGTGACTTGCCATTGAGTTAAATAAAATTGCTTCAAACATATAAGTTAATCGGTTATCAAATGACAGAAATATATCATGATATGATTAGTAATTCCACTTTTGTAAGTAACGGTACGTGACCTATGGTTATCTTCCGTGACGTAACTCGAAAAGTACTCAGCAGGAAACCGATTATAAACGAGAGTAATAAAATTACATTTATATCGTACAATGTCAACTACTATGTTAGTATTTAAATTTAAAATCAATTTTTATCATCTTCTATTCTAATGTATATAATTTTGAACATACCTTAAAAATTAGAAACTTAATTTTCTGTGTTTATATGTGTGGATATATTTGTGTTTATTTCTTAAATTTTCTCTTAGAAATAAATACTTTTGCTATATATATGTGGAAGTAGATAAATAACTTTTAACTTATTAACAAAAGCACGAGAAATTTGATTTAATCTGGAATATGTTTGCGTTAATGAATTAAAATTTTGTAAAGAATATGTGCCAGAAGACTTGTATCTAATCTTTAAATATATTGTATAAAACTTTAATAAATCTTATACCATTATTAAATAAATTGTAATCTTTCAATTTAAATCTCAAGCCTTTTAGAATCAAAGACATTTAATGGTGATACGAAACGAAAGTAGCTACAAATACAATATGAATCTACACGAGCAAAATTATTTGAATATTAAACATTATTTAGTGCTAAGTATTGAAAATACTTTAATGGGTTTAATGGGTGTTATCGTAAAATTCATCACCGAGTAAGAAAGTTACATTTGTATTGCAAAATTGCTTGTTATTTGACGATGATAGTGGATAATATTAGATTAAATGTTTTAGATTTCTTGTAATAAATTCCGTGATATACTATATAATTCCATTCTTGTCCAATATAGATGTGAAGCGTCTCATCAGTTGAATTTTGGAATAAATATTTACACAAAGTAATCAGAATTATTGGGAATAACGGCGACCTAACAGGTTTCAATGACCTTGGATTGTTATCATGAGTAACATCCTGTACAATACTTTCCTACAATTACACGCGTATAACCGCCGCGCCGCTAGATCTTAGTTTTCAAGATACTTGCAAAAACTTTCAATTAAATGTAACTTATGATTCCACTTCATCCTGGAATAGGTGTCCACATTTTTATACAGCCCAACCTAAGTTTAACTCATTAATGAGAGATATAATCGTTTTTGATATTGTATAAATAAAAAAGAAAAATCGATGGATTATAGGTTAGACCAGAGCAGTATCTAAAAATTAAAGCCAAGAGGTGCGTCGTGGCAGTTATATGTGCATATAGGAAAAAGTTGTTCAGAAAGTTGATTGTAACAACATATTCCAAGATCATTGAAATCGGTCAGGTTGCCCCTATTTCACATATATTCACGTCAATTCATACTTTTAAATTATACATGTGATCGACTTAAATGTAGCATGTGAACTAAAAATCCCGAATTTATAAAAAAGTATTTTATAATAATTCATATTTTTCAATATAACCACAGGTAGATATTGTATGAAAATTTTCTATTACCATAAGCACTGAACGTGTTAGAAAAGCATGCTATTTATTTCAAACCGCATTTCAGGAATATTCGACTTTCTTTATTGTATTCCTTCTATTACGAAGCATGTTCGAAGCTACGCCCGGTAAGATCAAATCTAGTTAAAACGAAAAAAGAAATTAATAAAAATGTAAAATTCGATATCGAATAACTTGGTACCGGTGAGATATAAAATAAACATAGCGATAATAATAATTATTCCCACCATGTTACATCCTGCCCGCAATCATGCAATTTTTTTATTGCATAGAGTTTTCATTTATTACTTGAAATAATGAAGATAATTGAGATAAATACACTTCACAAGATTCTGTATATTCTTCATATCATTGTATTAATAAATATGTATGTAATAATCAAAGTGAAAAAACAATCTACGCGTTTCTTCCACTCTAAAAACCATTTATAAATAGATCATACAGTATAAGTCATACAGTATAGGTTCACAGGAATAATTATCAAACTTCTGAAAGAGTGCGCCTATGAATGCGTTATTCCCCCACATCATTATTACATTTTTGAGCTAGATTTATCACTTTTCAACAAGTTGCTCGTGAAATATTAGGTCATCCCATAAGTTCGTGCCGACTTTTGTGTATACATTTCATGTGTCGATTTATAAACATACGGCGATAAGGGACCAATGCACTTGAGCTTAGCTGATCGAGAACAGACTAGAGCAGATTTTCGTGGGTATAGGATCGCAATATAGTGAACACAGTGACTTCTATCAGTAAAAAATCATGAGTGAAATGCGTATCCATTTTCGACATCTCATGTTATATAAATTTCGGAAAGGAAGTTCTGTAACAATTGCCACGAAAAACATATGTGCTGTTTACGGAGAAAATGCGTTTTCATCTCGCACCTGTAGAAAGTGGTTCCAACATTTTACAGCTGGGAATTTCTGTTTGGAAGACGAGAAACGCTCCGGGCGTCCTCCTCAGACAGACGAAGATAAAATTCGGGATCTTGTTGAAAAATCACGAAGTTTGACAGTTCAAGAGATGTCAAATGTTCTGAAAATACCTAAGACAACGATTCATAGGTGTTTAAACGACCAGGTTTAGTGAATAGGAACAACGTTATCTTCCATCACGACAACGCTAGACCGCATGTCGTAGCGAAAAGCGTTACAAAAAAATTGTCTGAATTTAATTGGGAAATTTTATCACATCCCCCATATTCCCCAAACATTGCCCCATCTGATTACCACCTGTTCAGAGCATTACAACACTTTTTAGTAGGTAAAAAATTTGAAAATATTGACATTCTCAAAAATAGCTTAGAAAATTATTTTAAAGAAAAACAAGAGAACTTTTATCGAGACGGAATAATGGCCCTACCAGAAAAATGGGAAGAAGTTGTATAACGAGAGGGGGATTACACTTTTTCATGAAACTGAAAGGTATGTAAACAATCTTAACATATATAACCGCTCGAAAAACGGCACGAACTTATGGGATGACCTAATAATTCCTATACGAGAAGTAGGAATCAAAGGACTCAAAAATTAGTTCCAAGTGTGGAACCGGTTTACTTTTGCAATAATAATTGTGTTCTGACATTTGTATTTCTTTATTAACAACGTTAAATATCAATGAAATTGATAATTGCATAATATCAAACGATACAATTTTATGATTAAGTAATTATATGAGATGAAGATTTGCTAATATGGCTTGCGTGTGAATAGGATATCTCTTCCATTGATAATTAATCTCTGTTCGTATAATATAAAATAATTTAAATTAGTCTTAGAAATGAAACCTGAAAAAAGAGAGAATGGGGAAGATTGATTAAAATCAAATATTTAAATTTAATTTCTCAAAAAATATCTACATATTGGTACAAATATATAATTTGTTAAGTCCTTCTCTTTACAAATTTTTTTTTGTTTTAATGTAAAACATATAGTATATGCTAGTGTATACGTTTATAAAATTAGTTATGCAAATAATAATATTTAAAAATATTATTAAATAATAATATTTAAAAATGAAGTATCTGTTTTAATCCATTTATCAGCATCAAAGGAAATGTATGTTATACCTTCTTTACGAATCTAAAATCTAATTTTATTTAAAGTTATCAAAACACATGTCAAGCTTATCTGAACAAATATATGTCTACATATATTTACTGTAAATTATATCGTTGCTGAAGTTTATTACCTATAATAAAATAAAATATTGTCATGTCGCTAGTTGCCATTGATAGTGGCACAATATAAAAAATTTGAAATTTCCTTTTATTGAAAAGAAGGTCTACATGATGTTATTTTTATCATGTAAAATGATATATTTATAATTCCATTAGTTTTGCCTCAATGGGAAAAATTATTACCTATGCCGCTATCAACCTGGTTTTAGTTTTACAACAGTGACATTTTCAATTGTTCTGTGACACTACAAGTGAAAGGTTTTAGTGATTTCGCTAATAATGGCATATTTTGTGTTAAGTTAGCTTTATAATGTTACAGAAATGGCCCACAAAGATTTCTTTATAAAATTTAAAAAGTACCTCCTGTAAAATATACATTTTTTGAGTTGCAACATTCTCCGTGCCAAGCAGTGATGTTATAAAACATGTTCATTCTTAGCGTCAAGTGTGATACATAAACAAATCGGAATAAAACAAGTTGCTATCAATGAATGATTAACTTTTATGAACGTCATTTTATAAATTTAAATATAATATAATTTAATTTAATATAATATAATTAATTTAATATAAATCACGAAATTTTATAAAATACAGTGTTTCGTCTTGAATTATGTCCGATACTTTTTACAATTTTTGTGTTTTCTTTTTCTGTTAATATCTATTAGGTCACCCCAGGTCGTGCCTTTTTTCGAGCGGTTATATATGTTAAGATTGTTTACATACCTTTCAGTTTCATGAAAAAGTGTAATCCCCCTCTCGTTATACAACTTCTTCCCATTTTTCTGGTAGGGCCATTATTCCGTCTCGATAAAAGTTCTCTTGTTTTTCTTTAAAATAATTTTCTAAGCTATTTTTGAGAATGTCAATATTTTCAAATTTTTTATCTACTAAAAAGCGTTGTAACGCTCTGAACAGGTGGTAATCAGATGGGGCAATGTTTGGGGAATATGGGGGATGTGATAAAATTTCCCAATTAAATTCAGACAATTTTTTTGTAACGCTTTTCGCTACGACATGCGGTCTAGCGTTGTCGTGATGGAAGATAACGTTGTTCCTATTCACTAAACCTGGTCGTTTTTCAGCTAGTGCTTCCCTTCATTTTTCTAACTGAGTGCAATATTTGTCTGAATTAATGGTATTACCACTAGATAAAAGTTCAAAATAGAGTATTCCTTTATAATCCCACCATACACATAAAAGATTTTTACGTGGATGTAATCCTGGTTTTGCACAGCGTTGAGGTGGCTGATTTCGTTGGGACCAGCTACGTTTCCGTTCAGAGTTTTCGTAAAGTATCCACTTTTCATCACCAGTTACCAGGCGTTTAAGGAATGGCTCATGTTTATTACGCGCAAGTAATGACATACACGCTGTCGTTCGTTCAAGACGGTTCTGTTCCGTAAGTTCATGGGGCACCCAAACGTTCAACTTTGACACCATCCCCATTTTTTTTTAAACACCTATGAATCGTTGTCTTAGGTATTTTTAGAACATTTGACATCTCTTGAACTGTTAAACTTCGTGATTTCTCAACAAGATCCCGAATTTTATCTTTATCTGTCTGAGGAGGACGCCCGGAGCGTTCCTCGTCATCTAAACAGAAATTCCCAGCTCTAAAACGTTGGAACCACTTCCTACAGGTGCGAGATGAAAGCGCATTTTCTCCGTAAACAGCACATATGTTTTTCGTGGCAATTGTTACAGAACTTCCTTTCCGAAATTCATATATCATAACATGAGATGTCGAAAATGGATACGCATTTCACTCATGATTTTTTACTGTTAGAAGTCACTGTGTTCACTATATTACGATCTTATACTCACGAAAATCTGCTCTAGCCTGTTCCCGATCAGCTAAGCTCAAATGCATTGGTCCCTTATCGCCGTATGTTTATAAATCGACACATGAAATGTATACACAAAAGTCGGCACGAACTTATGGGATGACCTAATACTATAAAAAATGGAGTAACTTTGTTTATGATAGTATTCGATTGGCAAGGAAATTTTATTTTTTTGCATATATAATAGTGTTGTAATATAATAAAACTAAATCAAATAATAATAGAGAAAATACAGATACGAAGTATGTAAGGGAATATTGTTTTAAAAACCAAGATACATACAAATCGGAATCAACTGTGCAAGTGTCAATCCGCGTGTTAGTTAAATGTACTTGCATATTCACTCATTTTGCACCTTAAAACATAATTTAAATCAATCTGAAAGTCTCATGTATATGTATGTATCGCTGATTGCGAGCGAGTTACTTTATATAAAAGTGTTTTATATAGATAAAGTATATGCACTTAAAACAGATCTGACAAAATAATGCGGTAGAAAAGATTAGGGAGTTAATGTCTGTTCCATGATTTGGATTTTTATATATAAGATGTAATGAAGGATGTTGTACCTGCGGAAGTGTCAAAAAACTTGAATAGATTAATCCTATCATACCGAAGAGATAGATATTTGAGAACATTAAAGATGATTTAAGCTTAACCCTGTTATATTGGATTGTTTTCAACTTAATTCGCTTTCTATATCTTGAAAATATTTTTAAATCTTAAGAATATATGAAAGACTCCTTTCATTTGATAAAATGAGAATGAAATGGGGTATAATAATCCTAAAATCGTAGCAGGAGTATGAGAGCAATCAAAACTATTCTCATGCGTTACCAAACATGCATGCATTATAAATGCAACCAATTAAACATTTATAGCAACATATTATTTCTTGTAAATTCAGTTTCAATTGTTATTCGTACTTATTCTGCATAATCCATAATGTGCTTGTAATAATAATCTTCGTCGGAACTTTTTTAAACGGAAACATACATATAACGCGAACTCTTGTGTATATATCTCAGAAACAAACTTTCGACAACAGAAGAGTGACGAGAAAATAAAACACAAATACCGATAAATAAAAATTATTACAATAAAATGTAACAATCCAGTAGAAAAATTATGTTATTTATGTGCCAGCTTAAAACCTTTCCACTTATTACTGAAATTAATTCCAACGAAAATAAATTGTAACAAAAGATATTAACACTCGAATATGAAGCATCTATTGTTTAACAATCAGCAAAATGCATTATTTACAACGGCAGTACTTATGTCAATAACAAGTTCAAAAAAATATAATTCACTGTCGGAACAATGCGTCCATGTACATACATACATATTCCCTAAGCAAACTAAAACCTGCGACTTCTCAAACAGAAAAAGAACAAAACGCCGATAATTAAATTAAAAAACATATTGTGGCAAGTTAGAAATAAAAAGCAAAAAAAAAAGAAACAAAAATAGAAATTTTTTGACTTACGATGTCTGGTCGCAATAAAAAGCAAATGCCTCGCCAACATGTTGGAATGCAACTGTAGCCTACGACAATTGTCAAATCGCAAAGACCACGCTCGTCTTACAATTAGTTCTCTCTCAAACTATCAAGGCTGGCGACTGCCTGTCTAGCGACAAGGTTTCCTCTTCGTTGCTAGACTGATACCGTCTTATCATCGCCACTTGTTAAAACCGCGAATTTCTTCCCCCCAGCTCACTGCCAACGCATTCACGCGTGAAGATCTAACAACTTCTTGACGCTTCGTGCACAGGCCTCCATACAATGTCCGAACAATAACACGACGAACGTTCATTGAAAATCGTGAACAATTTCAATATCGACTTATTTTAATTTTGCATATTCATATGATAGACAAATAATTTACGGTGCTAGTTTTTAAATTAAGTTGGTCTTAAGGGATAGGTAGAGGATAGATGCCTACAAAATCCACGAAAAGTTACGTCAGCTACGGATAATAATGTCCGATGACTTAAGTTCGTGAAATAGATAGAAATCTTCGAAAAGGGACGAAGCTCGGAAGGGGTTGAGGAATCGCTTAATCGGTAGAATTAGGCGACTACCGGACGTGAACGTAGCCAGATCGAAGTGAACTGAGGATGGTGGCATCCGCTCGAAAGTATTTGAATCGTCTGCTACGAGTAGGAGGGAATTTTGTTTATCTCGATTTCGAATTATCGACTGGGATAAACATCACGTCTGATGCAATTCCGTTAGTTGTTGAGCCAGCGGCTAATGATGCTGATAAGGGCTAACAAAGTGAGGCTTCATTGGGGGCTCCCTGGAGTTTTCCAGCTTATCAGTCTCCACTACTAACTTTATTGTATGCTGTACACTGAAGCGAAAAATTTCCTATTCACTCGTCATCAAACGCACTATAATTCCTTTCCCTAACATAATGACAGCTTACGAAGGATTCGTTTCAACAATGGTTCATAAACAACCGTTTATGCTGTCATGATGTTTCTTATAATTTCCACCTTAGTTATAATATAGGTTCCGGTTGAAAAAATGAAACGAATTAATGAAACTGTACCCCATTCGTAAAGGGTTTTTTTAAACCGTTGAACTCTAAATCATCGAACTATTTATGTTAACCCCGTAATACATATATATATTATATAAATATGAAGAATGTATATATATGCTTTATAATATGAAGTTACACTCATTTCGTGAATTATGGTTCTGGTTTGACAAATAGCAGGTTTTATTTATAGCAATATTTGAGCCTTATCTTAAGTTTCAAATCTTCAAAGTAAAAATTAATAAATATAAATTATTAAATTGGAGATGTTTATATAACACTATATTTTTATGAATATGAAATTTATATGAAATTTAAAAAACGGAACTTGAATAGAGATATATATTACACACCAAATAGTATAATGAATGTTCACTTTGGTTATTTTATATATTACACACGTTGTGTATTCAATATAAATTATACATAGGGTGACCTGTGGTTTAACTGAGGATGTAAAAGAGGATGATGGTACATGAAAAAATAAAACTATTTTCGAAAAGCTGAATTTACATACTTGCCTGATAAGTATTTCAGATTTCGTTGTAAACTCTAGTTATATTTTTATTTATCGAATACAATAGTGGAGAACACACAATGTAACAGAATAATAAGTTCAATGACTTTAAAATAGAAAGATTTAATTTTAATAGGAAGAATAGGATATAAACTTATCAGTTGGTATTTAATCAAATAGGAAACAATTCAACAATTTCTAAAATAATAAAATTTATCACATATAAGTATCCACCATGTGTTCTTCACTATTAAATTCAATAAATACAAATATAGGCAGAGATATTAGTTTACAGCGAGATCTGTTAACACTTACCAGAGTTATATATATTTCATATTTATTCTAAATATTTTTTATATATATTATATATATATTTGAAATCAATTTTTTCGAAAATAATTTTATTTGTTACATACACTTCCGGCTCTATCACATGTTATCGATCACTCTATGTATATAGTTTATATAAAATGTACATCACATATAAGAATATGAAAAATATCCAAAGTAAAGCATCTCTCTATTCTAAACAAATCTTTACATTTTTCTGAAACGAAGTAACATACGAAAAAATTTTAGTCTATGTCCTTTACTTATTTTTCCATGATGAATCACCCCATCCTGTATTGTATTACCAATTGCATTGTACTTGCATAATATCACATTTTGCATCCAACGTGGTATTACAGAATGTAATAATTTACACTCATTTAACTATCGAGAAATTAGGAGAAATGGGGTTAAACGTGCGTAAAATCGTAGAAGTATCGGAAAGCAGATAAAAAACTCTGCAAAAAAATGAACTCGCTCTATTCGCATAAAGTGTATACACATGTATAAGTGAAGACTATATATAACTATGTATAACTGAAGAAGGAAAGACTACGAAAGAGGAGTCTATAGACGACAAGGAGAAGATACATTCTTTATCTGGTGATATCAATACATGTAATCAGGTGGTCGCTTATGGACGAAAAATACGAAATCCATAGCGTGTTAAAAGTAAAGAAATTAATTGAAATGCGCATGTAATGTTATCTATTAACCTTGCGAAAAGCATGCATTTATGTACATACATCGGTTGGGACTGGTTCGATAGGCTTTTATCATCGAAACTATTGAACTCTGAAATATTCCGTACGTCATAAAAGACGACAAAAGGAGAGAATTCGTATTTATCGTTTCGCAACGTTAAGTTAGGGGCAGCTGCCGATAAATCGGACGAATGAGTCGGTAGATACAGGAAACGTGACTTTTCTATCGTGTCTACGCTAACGCGGAAAAACATTGTTCGATCTCGTTATCGCGACCGTCGAACGGATCGTTTGCCGTTTGCCCTCATTAATCTCCGAGCAAATGACACTCTCCCGTTAGCCTGTACTCTCCTTTCGTAGAATCAAGAGCTGGAATACGTGTATATACTGATAACTTCCACATCGACGTACTTTCTTGTATTTCGTTCTTTTATTCTTTCCCGCTCCAGCTGGTCCTTGATGAGATCTCCCGCTGATCGATCTATTTACTGCTCTGATGCCCTGGCTTCAGCAATTATCTAATGCGCGATTTACATAACTGTTCGAGCAACAAGGAACGGGGGATCTTCTAAGATACTTGTGCAACAGGACTGATTCTTAATGTATCAGGAAGATACCAAATACGAATTTTTTTTTAGTGAATTTGTAAAATTGAATTGTATTGGTTACGTACTTTAGAAGTTTCATTAGTTATGAAGCATTTCGATATTTTTATATTTAAGAATTTCTATCAAAAAAATATTAATTTCTTTATATAAAGTACTTTTGCCTATGAACCGTAAATTAAATGTCTATTGAAGAATATTTATGTGTACGAGAAATACAGATTAATTTTTATAAGTTTATTAACGCGAAGCAGTTTGGAATTAATTAAAACAATTTTATTTCATAGATATAGTTTTTTCATCTATTTCATATCGAACAATGAACTTATCAAAATATTGTTAGGTATATAATTTCGTCCTATTTTGGTAAATCTTAAAATACCTTTTATTAACAATTAGTCGTATTATGTATATAACGAGGATAAAATTAAAAGAATGAATAAATATCACAAATGTCATTTTTTATTTTGTTGTTAGATAATGACAAATAGTTTTCTCTCTTTCTCTCTCTCTCTCTCTCTTTCGTTTTACTGTTTTGAATTCAGAATTAGATTAACCAAAATAATTTATTTTCTATTTTCAGGCTTTTTGCTAGTCAGAAAATATTTTTAATTTTCTGTTCAAAAATTACTGGAAGATATGATATCTATAAACAGAAAGTATCTGTTATGTTTTTCTGATACTTTTTAAAACTGTTATAATTTTCCTTATGTACTTTCAACTATATTATACTTTCAACTATATTAAAAAATCTCTGAATTCCTATATGATGCTAAGAGTTTATATGTAGTCACCCTATATATTTATAATAATTAAATGACATCGACAATTTAATAAAGTAACATTTAAAGTAACTCGTAGCACGAAAAATACCTAATAACACATATTTTACGATAATAAAATTTATCAGATCAAAAGTTTCTAACTACACTTGTCTGTCATTTATTTTAAAATATTCTTCTTCATCATGAAACTTGTGTAAAAAAAGTTATAAACTAATTTATCATACAATTTGAATATCCAATTTTTTCAAAATATTTTCATAAGAATATTAGTAAAGATTTTTCAAGTACATACAAATTTTTGTATTGGAGTAACAAACTTAAATTGGCAAAACACTATTAATGCGAAAGCTTTCCTAAATCGTTGATTGTGACAAAACGAAACCAATATTATTACTGCAATTACTTTTAACAATATGTATTATTGCATAGTATCACAGATACAAAGTCCTCGAACTATTGAATTGTATAAGTTCTGATATTTATATAGGTCAGAAATTTTATTTATAATTAGAATACCAACAAGATGTTTGAAAATTTCAAAAATTATGACCTTCTGAATATAAAACACATAACACGGCTGTTTGATACATAATTGCAAAATCATTGGATTATTAAAAATCAAGAAATGTTACAATTATTATACTTAATAATATAATTTCACTAATACCATTTAACCTATTAACCGAATAAAACGATTCCGCTCATTATTCTATTGTTAATTTCTTAGACATAATTTCTTTATCCTATCCTTATACGCATTATGCCATATTTGCCCTTATAAGAATAGAAGCCGATATATCTGAAATTGATTTGTTTAATTGTAACTGATAAAAACAGATGTCAACAGATAATAAAAAAATGTCATTGATTACCAAATTTCAGTGTCATTGCCAGAATATTTAAGAACTCTAGCAGGTTCAATGTCCATGGGTCTGGGTCTAGGACTTTTTGAAACAGTTGTAACGGGAATCGAGATTGTTACGTTCATATCAAAGTTTACGTTTGGAGGTTCAGGACTGGAAATTGTGTCAGGATAATTGATCCTTTCCTTTAACAATTCCTCTTGCAATTCTTCCGACGGTGTTCTACAAATCTTCGAAGACTTTTCCCCGTTAATAGAAAACTTTTTAATAAACATTATGGGACTATTTGCCATTCGATAACTTTCACTTCGTTTCACTTTACGTTCGATTCTATCACTATCGCTAAATATCTGAGTTCTTTTCGTACAACTGTTATCGTCAGATATATCACCAATATCTGAATCTACAATCGCGTCTCTTTCGTTTAACTTAAACTCGTTAATAACAGATGTGGTAGAAAACAACTTATCTTCATTTCTCAAATGACTATGATTCTCTTTAACATCTATCTCTTGGCTATCACACTGAGAGTTTAATTTCACAATTTTCCTATGAAAGTTTGGCGTGTCCAAGTCAGACACTAGCAACTTCCTACTCGACTTCGGAGTATTTCCAGTCGACCTCAAATTTTTCGGACAGAGAGCCGATTTCTCAAAGTCGAGGCGTAAATTCGTAGCTTTCGAAGCCAACTGAGGCATGCTTACTTTATTCAAGACTCGATAATCTTTTTGAGCGTTTTGAATCAAACTATCAGTAGCGAACACCGGCGGGTGATTCTCATCGCAATTAATTACATCTGTGGACCTAACTATTACATTATCTGTGAACGTTTTGTTAAAGCAGAGTTTGGACTTATTCAGATCTAACAGCTTGTTACTCGGTGCCAGTGCTATCGCCCCAGAGGCCGTTCGACAAGTGCTCTTGGCCGAAAGCAACGAAGTTCCGTTGGTGGTCAGTGGTGCGTTCAACTTGTTAGGCTGAGGATTCATCGCGAGTGTACATCGCGCTTCTAATCTACCAGCACAGCAAGTGCAGTCGCGTTCGTCAGTGCTCGTATCAGAAGCCGCCTTACCTTCGTCGTCTTGCACGTTGACGTAAGCCCCGCGAACTTGTCGATGAGGAGTCGGACTCGATGGACCAACCACCGTCGTAGGGGTTCGTACATAATCCGGACTGGCCGCGCGATCGGGACTTTTCGCCGCTCTGATGATCACCTTGCCTAATTGGGGCGAAGTAGGTGGCGTAGATTTGCTTAAGCCATCCACCGTGTCGCTGGTCTTCGTCACTGCTCGAACGTTCGGCGTTGCACGGTGCAATAATGGTGATGGACTTGGTGACATTCCTTCTCTTACAAATGGACCTGGGTTTTAATACAGAGAAGAGGGAAGTAATTTAATTAAATATATTTGAAGATGTAGTTGATAGAAGAAATACAACGAGAGTGTAAAGTTGAATAGATGTTTTATATTAAAACATGTTTTGGAACAGGTAGTGCAAACGGGCATGGATTCTTATACAAAATTAAACCGAAATTATGGAATAACAATTTTTGTTGAAGGTCTAGTTTTTGAGAAAGTTATATTTGAAAATTCTTTGTGTACGAAGTACACGACAAAATTTCAAATTGAATTTTCTCGAAAACAAAGCTGCAAACAAAATATCGTTATTCTATATCTTCGATTTACTTTTTCATAAGGAATTCAGCTGTACCCGTTCGAAAACACCCTGTATATTAGATTATATATGCACATTATACTTAATTCGTACATAATGAAATACAACATATTTTCCAAATTGTCAAGAAGGAATATCTATCTCTACAGAAGCTATATCTTGTGTTTGGAATATACGAAAAACTATCTTTTAGATTTCTATTACTAATCAACAATGTTATGATTTTTTAGCATATTAATGAGTTTGTTATATCCAGCAAATGATTAAACATGTGATTAAACATAGATTAAACCTGGATTAAACGTAGTATGTGCGCCTTTCCTCCTCTTCAAGCTATCAGATGAATAAACGACTTTGCCTTCCGAATCCAACATAACCCTCGCACCTTGTCTCTTTCTTTCCAAAGACGAATCAGGCTTCTTCGGTAACTCGCTTAAGCTAACATATTCAGCATCTCTCTTAAAAATATCTGAGTTCGCATAAGTAACAGGTGACCGAACAGGAGTCGCGCTAGTCGAGCAAGAAGCCGAATCTTGACGTTTGTCATTATTATTTCTCACGTCGGCTATGGTGACATAGTCGCCGGAGTCTGCGTTCGCTTGGTCTTGCATCGTATTCTTTGGCGCTTGTTTTCTGCCCGGAAGTACGCCTCGAAGTTTGCCTAGAACTCCGCTCAGCGGATTGATCTTGCCCACCTGATTCGGTCCAACCGTGGATTTCTCGTTTGTAGGCAAAGATAATAGCTGAATCGTGGCATAGAGGTTTTTGTCCTGTCCGTTAATCACTTCCATCTTGGAAGTGCCAACGGTGGCAGACATGAGTACCGAACTTCCCGTTTGCAAATCGATCTTTTCGTCCTCGGCATTTTTGCTTGCCTGATCTGAATCTCTCGCATGTTCATCGTCTGAACCTGGTGGCGTAATCACGCACATGGACGGTATGCGGCTTGTATTGATCGCAGTTTTCGAACGGATTCTTTCAATCCTCTCACAGCCTTCGAGATCGCTCGATTCAGAGTATTCGAACTCCGAGCATGATCTTCCTGTGCATGCTGGACTCGAGGCTGATTCCACAGGCGATGATGAGGTATTATGACCGCTGTCTGGAGACTCGCCGCCGTTCTGGTTTGGCCCGTGAACCTATTGAAAATTATTTAAATTATGAAAATTAAATTGTTTAATTAATTGTTCTTGAATGAATTTTGAAAGAAATAGAGTTCACAGAAAGAAGAAAAAAAGAGAAAATTGAGAATGAGTGTTTTTAGCTATTATAAAATGACTACGTAATTCGTCAAAATTCATTAATTATATATTTACAAATAGAGTATATTATTCGTATATATGCAACAATATCTTATAAAGGACAAAACAGTTTTTCTCCTTTGTGTTAAATAATATATGTATATATATATTTGTATAATATATTTTTGAATTAGAATACAATTAATTACAATTACAATTAGCAATTTAATTTTTCCGTAATAATTTTGCTAGCCCTTTTACATATTTTGTTTTTAAAATTTTTATGACATATAAAAGATTCTATTTCTGTATACGTACTGTATTTTTATAAAACGTATAAAATAATGTATAAAATGGAAACTCATATTATCAAACAGAATATTGTTTCAGTAAATTCTTTGTTAATTAATTACCTAAATGTCTCAACTTTTTATTATAATATTTATGTTTCTCATATATGTGAAAATGACATCATAGGCCAAAACGAATTAATTTGTTTAAGAGCCGAGTTTTAATTATACATACACAAACGGATCATATTTAAAAAGTGACTTAATGAGTACATTAACTTGTTATTGATACAGGCTATTATCCTTTTTAACCTTTCGAACTATAATCTATTGCAGGAACTGTACCAGGAATTTTACACCATTACTCAATATAAATATTAGAAAGATAATGACACTAAAGTACAAAAAATGTTATTCACTGACCATTTAGTTATCGTTATTTAAAGCACATATAAAAACACGTACATTACATATGTTTATCTTATAATCAACCATTCTCAATCATCTCAACTTACTATTCCAATTTTTCCATCCATTAGTGGATCACAGCTTCTAATTTAAAAAAAAAAATGTTCTGGTGTTACATAAACTTTAGAACAAATTTACAAAGAAATGTAATGAATTATCAAATGAATATTGTAATATGTGTACATAGATTCTAATACAACTATTCCCAATAAACTGGATCATCGTTTTTGCAAGCATTGAATATTTTATTTTACAGGAGCATAGCGAAGAACTGATTAAGAAAATTTTTGTTCTACGTGACAGCTCAATATAGCTTGGTAGAATATTAATAAGTAATTTAAAAAGAAACAGAGATGAAACATGTGCGCGTGTCAGATTTGATCCAGCCTTCCCCGAACGAAGACCAATAAGTAAAAAATTACAAAATAAAGACAAAAATTTCTTTATACCATAGCGACGACAGTTAGGCTAGATTTCCTTTCTGGCGGCGGCGGTGCCATTAAAGCGGTGCAGACTGTGCCCGCTGAGCTCGTCGTTGTTGACGTTGAACCTCTTCCAAAGAGTTCGTATTCATTTTCAACAATCGGTGAAGTAGGATCGGAGCTGACATCGTTAGATTTCATCAATGGACACTGCGGAGCTGGATCCTCTTCTCTTAAAGTTTTTAAGCCAGAGTCCACATGGAAGGAGGTGTAATAACCCTCCGTATCACAAGAATACACAGATGATGTTTCACCATCGTCCGAGAAAGGTATCACGGTAATATCTTGTATAATATCTGGAGTTAATGTACCCTCTGACGTTACCGAGGATGATGTTGATGTATCTCGTCCCTTAAACCGCCTTGCGTGACTCAAAGATGTCGATGATGTTCCAATTGAAGCAGTTGTCGTCGATCTATACATATTGTGATAATATGTATCGTTAATATATGTATATGAATATACATATGCAGTGTGTCCTATATATCTGAAAACGTGTAAATAGCTTCAAAACTATAGATGATACGGAAAAATGTTTGAAACAATTAACGATTTCAAGCAATTATACAATGTCAAAGGCTTCGGTAACTTCTACAAAAAATTATTAACCTACTTATTTCGTTCATACAAATTAAGATATTCAGAAATTATGGAGTTCAAATCATGCATTCTGCATGTATATTTCATACTAGTAATAAAAATGCAATTAATTGTAAATTATAATCGTTCTGCTCTGTTTATATACGCGCTCTATAAAAATAATTATAAAATTAATATCAGTTTCTATTAATACAAATTTAACTATAATTATTAATATATATTTTAAATAACCGAAAAGTTACATCTTATATTTATTAATTCAAACAAATATGAAACCTTCTTCTGATAGCATAATCAAAAAAAAGTATTTAGTGTAATTTAGAACTTTTTTTACTTTAAATAACTAAAGAATAAAAACATATACGTATATTTCATTATCCATTTTCAATTTCCTGTTATGCTATTAAAAGAGCGATTTTTCTGCGGTATACGAGCTTTAATACCAAGTTCTCATTCAATACCAAAGTATCATTTTGTTTTTCTCGTAACGCATTAGCTCGCGTCGTAATCTCGAAACGAGCAACAGTCATACCTCGGTTGATGTGTAGTAGTGGTGGTTTCGCTTCCGATACTCGCCCTTCCGCTTTCAGAGGATGCACTCCAGTTTCCAGAGCTTGAATGAGGAGGCTCGTCGCGATTGCTTCCCTTTCGTCTTTCTCTTCTTTGGGCTGCGCTTTCACGCAATTTCACGCTCGGTTGTCTGTCGGTGCTCGGGACGGATACCGGTATACTCGAGGTGCTCTTCCCGCTCGAGCTCGAGGAACTCGGCTTCCTTTCGTGAGATTTGTCCTTCCTGCGCCTGGTTATTACCATTTCGTAAATATTTGTTTCTTCGGCTGTTCTCGACTGACCTTGATCCTGTTCTGACCTCTCTGTACCAGAAGTGCTTGTCTCCTGTTGCTCCGACTGTTGACTGGATTTCGGACTGATTAGTTTCAATCTGGACATACCCCACGCTTTCAACGTATTAAAGTGAGATTTTTTTTCCGTCGGCGAGTCTTTCTTCGACGAACCCAATATATCCGTACTCGCTGACCGATGAGCCCTCGACGCTATATTTGACATTATCTCTTCCGCTTCTTCTCCAGTCGTTTCTCTATAAATAAAGCCAAAGATTTGCACTGTCGTGTTTAAATCTAGTCAATTCCTATTACGTATAATTTCACCACCCCTGAATAGCCAAAATCAAACACGGTAGAGGTAATATATGTATAAACTCACTCTCCGATAGCCTGTCGAATTTCCTTCTGATCCGTACCAGCAATCGTATTTCGTCTTTTTCCTCTGGGCCTGCGAGGCCTCGATCGTCGTTTCACCGCTGTCTCTTGATTTTCTTGACTAGACAGCAGAGATCTTCTTCTCATCGACATTCTTTCGAATCCTCTTCCACTGATATCTACCGCCACGATTTCTGCTGGGAATCTACAACACACATTGTGTCATCGTTACCAACCGGGACCAGAAACCAAAATTCGAAAGTCAATGTAGATGGTTAAACATGATGGTTAACGATGGTTAAACATGAAAGATGTCGCAGATAATGAAATTGAAAGCACACACTTAATTTTGAAGCACAAGGAATTTGCGATGTCTCTTATAACATATGTGACTTTAATAAGTAAAATCGAAAAATATTAATTTCACGCAACGCGGAGATCATTATTTCAAAAGCTACTCCCATATAAAGTTTATGCATACCGCACAATAAACTCTGGTTGACAAACTTAGATCATCGTCATGATAGCGGTCTCTTTTGCGCAAGTAGTATCTTGAAGAACGCGAATTCCCTTGTGTCTATTCGTTGATAACATATTTCTAAATAATATTAATTAACCTTATCCCAAACGTAGATCAATACCAATTCATTCTGTTAATTGAGCTCTTAACCCTTAGAGTGCTATGGGCGCATATAGGCGTCTGGCGAAAGCTATCGGTGTGGACTAAGGACATATATATGCGTTTTCTGTAAGTGCCCGGCATGGACTAAGAACGCATGTATGCGTTCTACAATTTTTCCGAACACCTACGCAGAAGTAATACTATTACGTTTGTGTGAGATAAATATAAATGCATTCCTTAATAACAGCCGTAAACAAATGTCAATAATGCCTCGTTATAACAGTTTTCTAGTTTATTGTTTTCTAGTTTATTACCCAAATTCTAGTTAACTGTAAATTTCAATGTTTATAGTAAATAATTAATACTAAAAAAATAACGCTCTTGAATCATTTAATCTCGTGCAAAAGAATTACTATAACTTATTACGATTTGCGCTTTGAATAGTCAATCAATAGAGTTCAGTCTAACGAAAAAGTATTCCGTCCACAGCGATCGTCAGCGCTAGCTGCGCGCCGTCCGTACGGACCGCATAGGCCGCGAATATTCAGCACTCAAAGGGCAATAATACACATAAGTCATAAAATATGTATGTATGTCCAAGTAAACTGCACAATATACATAAACTTTATACAATATATACATGACTTCCAAAATAACGACTCAAAATAGCGCCTTAGAATTAGTATGTTTTGATTCTATTCGTTAAAAGTTAACATGTGCTATAAAAAGAGTCACAAATCCGGGATACCCTAAAACGAAGTTCAACCAAATTAAACGTCACTAAAAGAAGTTATCGAAACGAGTCCTTAATCAACTCTATGTTCTTCATAGTTCCATGAAGCTATAGAAGATTTACAGTTGGGAAGATCGACAAAAATTGACTCGCTCGTATTTATTACACTTTTACGGTGGCGTAAATTTCCTGCTTACTTGAGAGCGATTGCTTGAACCTGTTCTTCGGGGCTAGGGAGCTTGTGATCAACGGCATCGTCAGTCGTTGTATCTCCGAGGATTCTGGACATGCAATCTGGTGGTACAGTAACGTCTCCGAGCGCTTCCGTAGATGTCCATCTTCGTAGATCCTCGATAGCAGCTGGCTGTAATGACGAATTATATGTGAGACAGTCGCCGGATTTCCTTTTTCGATCTTACAGTTAAGGAAGGAGAGTATAAGCGAACGAACGAATGCACGATATTACAACAAGGAAACCACTACTGCTATTATATCGCTTCTGTTTCTAAGAAATTTGATGCCGTGGAGAAAAGCAACTAACATGTTTTATGCTCTACAGCACAGCGTGGGCGCAAGCATTGTCGGATGTCACCTCAAGACCAAGCGACTTTCACGCACGGAATACGGAACGGATTGCGTTTCAGTTTGGTCCTTCTCTACTCTAGTGAGATGTACTCCTTACCAACTGAAAATGGATTGAGTATTTTTTACGTTCTCGATTCTCCCAAACAGGTTCGTGGCTCACCAACGAAATTCAACTACTTCAACCCTTTACGTACTGACGTGTCGATGTGTTGATTTTCGAAAAAATTATGGATTATTGTTTAAGTGTACAGAGTGCATCTTTTTTAATAAGTTTCACAAAATTAAAGTTAAAATATTTTTCGATTTAAATGTCGTAATACTTCTTTATAGATAATACAAAGATCTGCTAATTCATGTATAAAATTTGTAGCTCTATTCTAAAAAAATAAAGATGATCCTAAAATATTCAAAATACCATCATTCTCAGAGTGAATACTTATACAGGGTATTTTTACATAACAAACAAATAAAGTTAACTTTTTTATCTTGTTAACCTTATGCAACACAATAAAGCTATTTGTACTACACAATGGTTCCTGCAAAATTATGCAACTTTTGTGTGAAACATTTTTTCGAAATTTGTATTACACTGAAAATTTTTCAGGTGATAAAGTTAAGTGGTACAACCTATATATGTAGCTATCGCGTTTCCTTTTATTTTTTTCTCTCTTTTTATTCCTCTTTTTAAATCCTTTGTTTATTAACACTATGACAACCGATGTCACGTAATCTATGATTATATAGAAAGTGGTAAGCGACAAACGGTAAAATTGGCTTTTGGACCATTAACGCCTTTGTGTCACTTCTTTCATTTCTTGTTGCGATGGCACAACCAGTATCAATGCTTCAAATGCTAACTTTTCCGCTTGTCACTCAGTTGGTATATGATCTATTTCAAAACGATAGTTGGGCTGTGGTTAGACAGAGCGATGTGTTGCGCCGACCACTCGCGACTATTTGTAATTCAACGTTCTGTGTTTTGCGAGTGGATCGCGAGTAGTTCGTGAGTGGTCCGCAAGTGATCGGAAGTGGAACTGTCGCTCTACCCGGTCACAGCGCAACCATCGTTTTATGATTCAGTTATCGTTCTAAAGTTATCCGTCTGAGTTAAGCCAAAATTTATGAATTTTATTTATTTTCTGCCGCTTTGTTGCCACTCGTTTTACCGTTCTTCCCGTTACCGCTTGCCGCTCTTTATATAATCTCTGTATAATCATGGCCATAAGAAGCATTGTATCTATGTACTTGAAGTGGTGTATACAGCGGAATCTTTCAATTTCTACATCGCACTCACTTTCACGGCAACATATAATTCGCGCATTCTAGGTCTTTCAGATAGTTCGAAGGATAAACTACGATAACGTTATACGCTTTTAATGCAAATATGAAATTTTCCGTTTCATAAGTAAACAAATTAATTATGCGAAAACTAATAAACAGATCAATTCGTCTATATTGGTATGACTAGTATATACTTATCACAGAGCCTTGATATTGTATGGCATGTTCAACTAAAGTTATTAATTGGAAAAATTGTTTGCCCACAAAATACTGCTGACTTCAAAAAGCGCTAGAAAATATGAAATAATTTATATTTATTTGTATTTTATTTACACACATATGTAACAACGGCTAGATTAACCATTTACTTACTAAACAGCATACTAAATATATTGCAACCTTCTAAAAGACGATGCAAAATGCCATAAAATATTTCTAGTATAATAAAAAGTTTCAATTCGTTTATTGATCTATTATTCAAATTTTAATAAATTTACATTTAATTGCATTAAGTTGCATTATATTATAACAAAAAATCATCAAGAATATGTTTCAGTAGTGGCCAAATTGAAAAATGTCCCTTGCATATACGTGCGAATACAAATTATTGTTAATTAATTAACTCAACGTATTAATAGTATACAGGTTACACTTACTAATGTTACACAATTAGATATGCAAATAAACTATATATTAGTAGAATTTTTAATTTTTCGTTGCCATCCAGAAGATTGCAATATATTTAGTATGTTGTTTAGTAAGTAAATTGTTAATCTAACCGTTGTTACATATGTGTGTAAATAAAATACAAATAAATATAAATTATTTCATACCTTTGGCTGTTCGATGATAATAGTTTTTTGACAAAAAATCTTTCGTTTCGCATTTTTTAGTGAAGCGATCACTATTACAAAGCCAGTGTAAAATGGTTTTCATTGTCCCTAATAAGGCAATAATTTATTCCTATTTTATTATTTAAAATTTATTATTTATATCAATTTTTAATTCTTATTAATGATTAAACAATTTCATGGTCTGACCAGTTCCGTATGCGAATAAGTAATAAACCAGCTGTATACTGTCACCGATATTATACTTTGAACAGTAATAGATAAGGGTATTTCTATAACTTGATATTGTATCATATATCAGTTCACAATGAAACCATACTTATGTCGGAAAACGAATCCGCAGAACAATGTTTCCTGCGAAGAGAAAACGAGTTGAAGCCTATATTATAAAACGCAATTTTAAAGCGCTCACCCAGATCCCTGTTTTGGAATCATAGCAATCAGTCCAACAATTGCAGAGCGAGCACTGAACACACGTAAATGAAATTGGTGAACAACAAATTCTTTACAATAACAATAGTTAACAATGAACAAACTAGAAAAATTTTGCAAATAGAACCGATCGGTGGACTACCCCTGGGAGATATGAAAAGTTTCATTTCGATAGCTCAACCTAATTCTGATTAATCGATGAACATACATAAAAATTGAATTTTTGCAAAAAAATAGTTTATAAAAAACAAGGGCAAAAAGGTTTTGTAACTGAACCAGCGGTAAAACATGCCCTAGGACATACAAAAGGAATCATCTCAGTTGGTCAAATCATTCCGGAAGCTTTGATGAACATATACAAAGTCGGTGCAAAAATATTAATTTTCCCTAAACAAAAATAGTTTACTATGACCAAGAAATTTTTTAACGGATAAAAATACAACCTGTAAAAGTAATCATCCCGATTAGTATTAGAAAAGCCACTTTGGAGTAATCGGTGAACATATACATGAATACAAAAAGAAATATGCATATCAAATATAAATACCTTTCTTTTTTTCCGAAATCGCTACAAAAATGGACGTTTTCGTAACTATTTTTATTAACTTTTTATAACTTCTTATAACTTTTTATTAACTATCTCGTACTTTTTACCCTGAAAGTTGAATTTATCATAACGTAACAGGTCTTATTTTATAGATAATTTTATAATCTATAACTTTTTACTGGAACTTTTTCACGTATGACAAAGAGTTTTTCAGATATGAAGCGAAATGTAAAAAATATTGTGTTTTTTGCTTGAACGATATTTTGTTTATAAGGCACAAGAGGAAAATTATTTGAAAGTCGCTTATTTTATCCTAAATATCATTTCGAATCATATAATGCAAATAAATTCTATTATCAATTTCTTTCTAGATTCACCTTTTTTAAACTGAATTCGACTAGATTAATCAAGGACTCGTTAAGGCCGTCGCTTGTTTGTGGAGCGTAACATTGATAACTGATTCGTCGAACGTCAAAGAGAAAGACAATATTTTACGGGATATTTGCACTACGTAATTTGTGTCGAAGTGAGGAAGAGAATATCCGAGCCCATATATCGAAAAATTTCTTCTTTTTTTTCGGTCGACTTTCACGCGATGGAAAAATCGTTTCGTTCAAGTATGTTTATGAGTTCGAGCACGTAATGTAGTACGGGAGAGTATATTTTATTGTTCATGTAAATTTACATTCAACTACCGCTTCTGAATATCATTCCTTGGCATCTACAAAAATTTTTAGCAACAAATAATTCATAAAGTGCGTTTTCAAAGAATTTGCATTCAACTTTCTAACATCATCCTATTATAACACCATATTCTTCAACTCATCTTTCTTCATTTAGGCAAAGACATAAAAATCATATAATGATGAGTCTATACTGTACGATGCATGTTTCTATGATTATCGTTGAAATTTATACAACGAATTTTTTCATAATATACAATTGGCTGATCCAAAGCAAATTAATATTTACTATATACCATTAATAACAATGTTCCATATATGTAGTCACCTAATACCATTTAAATATCTCTTTAAGAACAGAAGAGACAGATGACTTATGTATTTCCTTGTTTACATATCACAATTCAATAAAAGATCAAGCCAGTACGGCCATGGACTCAGTGTTTCTTACGTGGATCACGTATTCCATATGTCTGATATCAGTCTAATTGTACAACGGAGCACTCTATTCGGTTTATATTCTACGTTTTAACAAAGAGTTAGTTCAGTAATACTTGTACCGTAGACAAGCGAGTGGAGTACAACTTGGGCTTTGGAAGAAAGCGCATTTGGTTACCCCGTTGATCACGGATTCGTTATTGAACCTAGGATCATTGCCATTAGCATCTCCAGTATTTAATTACCACGGTTACTTGTCATATTCTGTAATAATCGTATTAGCGCTAGTAAATATCTTCTCTATTGCATAACAACAATGCCTAATCCAAATGAAGATTCGTTTCACGCCTCTAACCTTAATCATAATGTGAACCCGACATATATAAGATAAATTACCTGTATAACGTACAGATACAAGTATATACGCAATAAATAATTTTGTATGCAATAGTTTCGATAGTCACTTGAAGATTCTCGTGATTATTTTAGGGAAAAATAGCTAGTTTATATAAAGTAAGTTAATGTTTCATATTATACGATCGTAGGTTATGCAAATACTTTGGTTTCAACGAAAATAATATATAATGTACCTATATGATCATACCTTCTGTAATTATCACAGTCGTTTAATGTTCATGATTCACTATTTATTTAATTTATAAAATTTAAAGTTCATTTTAGAAATAGATTAGTACATTATCCTACTGGCATCGAAAGATTTATTTATAACATTATTTATTTCTATTTTATAATTTATATATATTATAATTTTGGTTACTAAATTTCAGATGGAAAAAATAAAAAATTAAAAGCAGTTATAAAAGAAGTAAATCATAGTTTACTCGCAGATAACATTTCGTTATATTCTTATATCTTATAAAACATGCATGTAATTACGTGTAACATCTACAATATTCTACAAAGCTATCTATTATAGAACCCATTGAATACAATATACAGTGTGCCCGATTTATTTCATAACATCCAATTATTACGAAAAATATGAATGATACGAAAAAATGTTTCAGACAAACATTGTATAATATAGAGTGGGATATATTATATTTTTGTCTGTTGGCTTTGCAATGTCCTATAAAGATCATATTAAAATTTTTGAATAGGAACCTGATTCTTTAATTATATATTCTTATAACTGACACATTAAAACGTTTCACAAACTCGCGTCTTTTGCACTCTCCGCTTTCGAGATAGGAACTTTTAAATTCAACAGAACAATACAATGAACTACATACCTAATCTGACTAGTGCTAGTACAATAGTAACAGACTGTTTTGGAAATATTGCAAAATCGTACACTGCAAATTTTGTATTCAGCTAATGCTATATCAGTAATAGGATTATGAGAATTGTGTTACCGTAATATCATCCGATAACACTAATACTGGCGATAACAAATGCTGCGAAAGACACGGGGAACTTCTTATATTTTGTTACTCAAAAAGGATAACAAATCTTACTCTATTTATGTATCACTATACTGATTCTATACATTTTCATTTGTGAGAAAAAATTGCATAATTGTCTATCGTCACTAAAATTTGAATTTTTCTCAATAAAGATCCAGCACTCGAATTACACTGTAATTTTTTGAGATTAAGAACGACACTAATTAAAAAACGAAGGAATGTAAATAATAAGAAAAATACGTCCTCGATAATAATCCCTAGAGTAAATAAATCACAAGGGATCATAGAAGTCGCAGGAATTGGACTGTGTGTTATTAAGAAACCAATGCATTAATGAAACGACAACCCGAGGGAACAACGTGTATCATTATATAGTGGTTCATGCTTTTCGATAGAGACCACCCTGTAGAATTCAATATATGTCTCCCTGACTTATGACATCTGCCATTGAACCTGCTTACGCTGAGCTATCCTATCATAATGTGATCATACCAACAAGATCATATACCAAGTCCTACAGATACGAAACTCGTAGTCTAGTTAAGTCCAATCCTTTCTGACCACTACATTCTAATCATGTTCGTGATGCGCATAGGTGTTTCTTTGCGTTATGAAACTATGGCTGTTATCCTTTGCAGACATTATTATTATATTATTTAAGAAAAAATTCATTAGAAATGGTCTTGGATTTTTTGTAAAGATTTACCGTGTACAATATTGTTTAATTTATTATATAACTTCAATAAAATTATTCATTCGATTATTATATTTCTTTAATTGTCCATCTTTACTTAGTTGTAGAACATTTTTTTACAAATAAAGGTTTTATGTTTGTCTTTAAAACTTTCTACTTTAATTGAAGGGACAAAATATATACATACATGTACGTAATGGATTATAACATAATTAATTAAGTCTAGCGTCATTAAATAACTCACCATTATGTTCCAACATCATCATACATCATACATCATCATACAGATATACTGTATATATATACTATATGCATGTACATGTATTACATATTTTTATCTTTATATTATTATTGCTCTATATAATATAATCTAAATCAAAAAATGCATTTATTATGGTGTAATGTGATGTAATTATGTATTACAATGTACTTACTAATAACTCTAAGGTGAGTGTAACATTAAATAAATAAACAAATAAATATTTATCCAATTGTGAGATGAAATGATGATATTGTTGCAGTAGTAATACGACGAAAAAGGAAATTAGTATACGTATAAAAAATATGCAGATAGTAGAAACAATATCTCGGCCGAAAGTTTCGTGATAATTTATAAAGCACTACGGAATTTAGATATAAATATTGTTACAACTCCTAATAATAAAATGTATACTGGTTGTGGTTAATAATTTTGAGGTAACTATTTCATATTCCCAAAACACAAGAAAATAGAGTGAAATAAAAATTACCAATACAAATAGTAATTATTGAATAATTAAAAAGCGTTTCATACATATTTCATCGCATCACGCATTAAATTCGTTAAACTTAAATTATAATATATATTGTTTTCTAAGAAAAACAATCTTCCCACTCGAAATTAAATATACATCTAAAATATAAATATGAAAATTATAAACCGTAAGTGAATAGATAGACAGCTTTCCGCAACCGAACTTGTATCACGAAGTTACAAAGTTTCAACAATCATTATGATTCAATAACACTACTGTTACATATGAAAATTTGTTTCAGAGGAAAGTTATCATATTTCTGTGAGGACAAATATTTTAACCTTTTTAATTTCGTATAATACATTTGTAATTATATAGAAACCTCCAATTAACTCGTTATATATGTATTATGTTACATATGAAATGTTTATTTGAATGCTTTGAATTCTTTACCTAAAATTTCAAGAATCAAGAATTTTGATTGCTTGGACTAGATTTACATAGAATTAAATGTTGATCCATGCTTTTTAATTTCGCATGTCATATATTTGATATGGTGTTAAAAATTATTGAATATTCTCCTTAATGTAAGAGCCAAAGAACACATTTATATGTAAATTATGCATTATAAAAGAGATATTAATTAGATTAGATTTTTACTCTGTGTTATTAGTACAATTTTTAAAAAGGACTTTTTTTTAATAAACACATCATATGTCATTTAAAGAAAATTTTTTTTTTTAAATAAATAAGGGGTAAACTCGCGACGATTTTATAAGATGTATAATAAAATCTAATTCTACAGTATTTTCAGTCTTTATTATCATTGCTAACAACCACATATGTGCAGCTGATGCAATATTAAAAGCTATTTGTTTCAAACGATATATTTTTAAATAGTATTTTTAAAATGGTGTTTAACATTGCATCAGATGCATGTATATGGCTATTAACAATGATGATAAAGGCTGAAAATACTGTAGGATTAGATTCGTTTCAAATAATGTATTTTTTAAGTAGTATTTTTAAAATAGTTTTTAATGTTGCATCAGCTGCACGTATGTGGTTGTTGACAATGATAATTATTTTCATTGATATGATCAAATATTATTTGAACACTATTGGAAATATTCCATTGATGCTAAAAATATGTCGATTTTGACGATTAAAGACTTTAATTAACTTACTCTAATAGTGAAAAATAAAGGACTTATTTTAGTCGAAAAAACTATTTCATGTATTACAATCCATTCATACAAAAATTGATAAGAATGCATGATAAGAATAAAATAATCATGATAATCCGTATCTAAATAAAAACGTTGCCTATGGAAGCATGCTCGAACATACACAAGGTATACACAAATCCACATACTCGAGAATACATATGTATACTTACGATCCTGGATTCGATGTCGAGACTTTGGTCTCGCCTTCTCTTCCCAAGGACGGGCGTGCAGAGGAACATATCCATAGAGCTTCCATCCCTTCTCAGACTATCCAAACTTCTGACAGCGACTATACCAGCAGCCTCGTATAATTCCCGCAATGGTTTTGGCCTGGTGTTTGATGTGAACAGCGCCGTCGATGGTTTGTTAACGATGTGAAAATGCTCCGCTCTTATCGCGAACGTGCAAATATCCGATTCCGCTATAACATTATGTAAATTCGTTTAAAATATTTGATTCGATGATGCAAAATTTTATTACATAATATCAGCTAACTCTAAGGATACGCTATAACAATACATTTAATAAAAATTTTCTTATTGGATGTACGTAATTATTCTGCGAAATAACGGTTTTTTTTAATGGTTTATTGTGTATGATTTTCGCTTTATTCTTATACATTGTTTATTATCTAAGATTATGTAGCTATATAACATTGTTTATTATCGTATTTGTTAAGATTTGATTACTTCGCGTCTAGTAAACAATTGAAACAAAGAAATTAAAAAATTGTTATCTCGTCTGAATATATTTGTAATAAATTCAAAAATATGGAAATAAGGTTTGTGCAAAACAACATAAAAGATTTATTCTTTCAATAATAAGAATTAATTAAAATTAACATATAGAAGAAATCAGATATTCGGCAGATACTAAAGATAAGTATCAATGAAATTTAATAAAAGTTTTATTTATTTAAGTTTCATTTATTATACATATATTCTCATAGTCCATAGATTATTTAGTAAACAACTGAAATTAATATTTTCCATTACATGTTCACTTATCTTTGTCCCGATTATATGTACGATAGAATAAAATAAGATACAATAGAATAAAATAGAATGGAATAGAATAGAATAGAATAGAATAGAATAGAATAGAATGGAATGGAATAGAATGGAATAGAATGGAATAGAATGGAATAGAATGGAATAGAATGGAATAGAATGGAATAGAATGGAATAGAATGGAATAGAATGGAATAGAATGGAATAGAATGGAATAGAATGGAATAGAATGGGATAGAATGGGATAGAATGGGATAGAATGGGATAGAATGGGATAGAATGGGATAGAATGGGATAGAATGGGATAGAATGGGATAGAATGGGATAGAATGGGATAGAATGGGATAGAATGGGATAGAATGGGATAGAATGGGATAGAATGGGATAGAATGGGATAGAATGGGATAGAATGGGATAGAATGGGATAGAATGGGATAGAATGGGATAGAATGGGATAGAATGGGATAGAATGGGATAGAATGGGATAGAATGGGATAGAATGGGATAGAATGGGATAGAATGGGATAGAATGGGATAGAATGGGATAGAATGGGATAGAATGGGATAGAATGGGATAGAATGGGATAGAATGGGATAGAATGGGATAGAATGGGATAGAATAGGATAGAATAGGATAGAATAGGATAGAATAGGATAGAATAGGATAGAATAGGATAGAATAGGATAGAATAGGATAGAATAGGATAGAATAGGATAGAATAGGATAGAATAGAATAGAATAGAATAGAATAGAATAGAATAGAATAGAATAGAACAGAATAGAATAGAATAGAACAGAATAGAACAGAATAGAATAGAATAGGATAGAATAGGATAGATTGAAAAGTTTTAAGTTAATAATTTATCTGATCTCATGTGCAATTGTTTTCAGTAATTATTGAATTTAATGGTTTAATCAGATGATTAAATTATACTTAAAAAAAGACTCAAGAGCTATTTTGAATTACTGAACCAACAAGATGGTGTACCTTCATAACATAATAAAATATTATGTATTAATATTTTAATTATCTATTATAAACGAGTATTTCTTATCCAGATAATAATAATTTTTTGTAATTAGGACAGGTCAGGTTAATGTTATTAAAATACATCAATTTAGTAGTAAAATTTTGAAAAGGATCATTTGGGCAACTATTTCTCACATTTTCCTTGAGATGTATATATAGTGCTTCCGGTTTAACTTGAAGCGCTCAAATATCTTGACAAATATGAATCATGCGAAAAAATATTTCAGACGAAAATTGTATCAAACTGGCGAGAATATACTATACGTGTTAAGATTTTGGGATTAATATATACTATACATTAAAGAGAATGTACTTTTACTTGTTTGCGATAATCTTGAAACATCCTGTAAAGATCATATTCACATTTTTTAATGGAAACCTGTATTTTTCTGCATATTCTTTAACTGACATTAATCATATGTTTGTCACATCATCTACTATCAAGATGTAAACTTTTGAGTTCGATTTGCTGCCGGCATCGCGGCATCAGCGTTACCCGATATACATGCGCCGTGGGATCACATAATGAGATACTGCTTATAGTCCTGAACAAAATAATAATACATGTGTGCTGTCTTTAATTTCTCAGAGACAACCTAAATTTTTGCAGTAAAGTAAAACGTAAATGCCACCAACCAAGAAGAAGGAATCTGTTATTAAATAAAGTTTCCCTCATTGACTTTTTCACTAAAGAGAAGAGAGAGACAAATGCTAATGGCGAAATGCTGGCATACTTGATCTTTGTATTGATATCTTCCCGTAGTTTGTGATTTCTCGAGCAATCAATAACAAGTATTATATCTCACAACCACGCAAGTACCGATATGTGAGCCGCAAACAGAGATACCGCGATATCAAGAATTGCTAAACCAAAAATTGAAAACCTAACTGTTTCTAACCCTAAGAAACTTCTCGACTTTTAAAATGTTTGTAACAATGGACTGAAAAAATGCTAAATGTTATGGCGGTTCCTTAGAATTATTATGGGTCGGAATTGGTATGCCTTGACAGCTGGTGGCCATTTTGATTGTGGGATGAATTATGTTTTATGACAAGATTACGAGTGTAACAGCTGTTATTATTTGTTATTACTGACTTTGTTTGTCATTTGACCTTGAGATAGCCTTTTCTTCGTACTGATTGCATTTATTTTAAAAATAACTAAAATACTTTCTCTGGCGGTCGAAATGACCGGTCACGGTAGGCAAGGCAGAATACAAATTTTTCTCAGAAAATAAAAGAGCAAATTAAAAGTAAATACCGAAAAAACATCAGTCTACACGTTCTCCAGATTTGAATATAATTGAAAATTGTTGGGGAAAGAATGGAAGACAATACGATAATATTCAATAATTAAAGGAATCTATTACAGTAGAATAAAAATATAAAAATAATAATTTGTCCCAGAATATTATTTAAAAATTATACATATTCTGACCACACATTATTCATTTTATGTTAATCACGATGTAAATTCTCTTTTTGGGAAAAGTATAAAAATAAATACATTTAAATTGACAAATAGATTTTGTTAATATGCTATCATTTGAATGTTGGAGAGAACAACTACATATTTAGTAACAGATTCCTTCTTTCTACGTCGTCATATTTAAATTGCAATATTTGCTACATTTACAAACATCTTAAGTTGTCTCTGAGAATATAAAAATAGCACACATATATTATCATTTTGTCGGGGGTTGTACTAATGGTACTACATTACTTGAACACAAAGTAGTAGGTTTCCGATGTTTCCAAAACAATCAGACAAATTTGAAAATACATTGTTACGCCTGGCGACTCTCTGCATTGATCAGGCCACTGTAACATCAACCAAATCTCAATCCACAACAGAGACCAGGCCACACACCGAGGGCAAGATGACATCCAGATGTCTACGCATTCTTACTGCGTGTCCCCAATAGTCTTAAGGACCCACCAATAAATCTTGGCATTTTCATAGTTAAGGTCCTTCAGACCAAAAACAAGCATATTTTATTTCCAGTGTTCTTTACATTTTTGTTTACTGCGAGAAGATACGGGAAAGTTAGTTTTCTCACATTCGGTATTTTCCGTTAGCAATTTTCTCTGAAAGGCAGCTAAGACCCTTCCTAGTCCACCAGGGTTCTTGTGCTCCAATCAAAAACAATATCTATCGCCTTCGCTTTCCTAACCAAAATTATCCTTAACAAATCAGCTCAACACGTGGCTACAGACACACCCACCGCTATCTTTTCTCCGCCACAACATTGTCACTAAACATAACTCAGTCTCTATCTTTAAAACAGTCAACATCTTTATTACCGAGTTTCTACCCTTAGACAGTCACGTACTTAACGTATTAGTGTAATTAGGTTTTACATAAAGTTGTTGGAGTGAATTGTGATTCGTGTGTGTTAATTCAGTGTGTATTCCATTGTGATTGTTGAATTCATAATACAGTTCAATAAAAGCAAAATTGATAGTTGTGTTACGACTCAGCTATTTTATTTTATCATCCAACCCTCAAGTTTACGTGACACCACACACAGCGGGCAAGATTTTTTTTTTATTTACAAGTACTTTACAATCAATTCTCGCATTGAGAATTTCGAGTAAGTTTCTCTGGCGTGACGCAGTGGCATGACTAATTATTTATAATAAGTTTATTTTTAGCTGAATCTAGTGCTTAGGTCTAGAGGATAGTGTTTTCTTAGTCTGCGGATCTGGTCCGACGTATTTAGTAATTACAGGGTTTCGATAATTGTTAACTCTTATGATATATCTATTACTACATTTTGTTATTTCTTTTTTGACTGTGGGTATCTTAAGGTCGCGATGTATTGCTTCGTTGATAACATACCAGGGTACATCTATTAGGGACCGTAGAATTTTTGATTGGAAGAGTTGAAGTATTTCAATGTTAGAATTACTTGCTGTTCCCCATATTTGGATTCCAGACAAATTTTATTATAGTCTAATAGAGCGTAATTTTACTCTGCGTGCTTAAGTTGGAACGTCGGCCAATGATCCAGTAGAATTTTTTAAGTTTAGCCTTGAGTTGCTTCGATTTGTCTATGATGTGTTGTTTCCATGTCATTCTTCTGTCCAGAGTCATGCCCAGATATCTGAATGAATCTGTGTTCACCTGAGGGCAGCGGGTTTTTTGTTTTCGCAGCGTGAAGATTACATGTGTGGATTTATTTTCGTTAATTTTGAAGTCCCATTTGTGGAACCACTTTTTCATAGAGTCGAGACCTCGCTGAAGAGTGAAGGATACAATTATCGGGTCTGCGTAGGATGCTAATAGCGCTGTGTCATCAGCAAATGTCGCCATGGTTATCTCTGTTAAAGTTGGTAAATCGGGAGTGTAGATGGAGAACAGCAGGGGTCCGAAGGCACTACCTTGGCGTATGCCAGCTTTTTTTTTTTTTTTTTTTATTTATTAGAATATTTACAATCAATTCTTGTTGAGAATTTTCAGTAACTTCATTTGGCGTGATACAATGACATGGTTTATAATAGTTTATATTGTTGGTTCTAGTAGGATCTAAGGATTTAATCTAAAGGGTATTTTGTTTTTAGTCTGCGGATCTGGTCCGTTATATCAAGTAGTTGGGTGACTAATGGGTTGTGGTGATTGTTGACTCCTACGTTGTATCTGCTTCTGGACTTGTATATTTCATCTTTGACTGTGAGTATCTTGAGGTCGCCGTGGATTGTTTCGTTGGTAACATACCTGGGTGCATTTATTAGGGATCTTAGCGTTTTCAATTGGAAGCGTTGGAGTATTTCAATGTTGGAAATACTTGCTGTTCCCCATAGTTGGATTCCGTAGGTCCAGACAGGTTTTATTACTGTCTTATAGAGCGTAATTTTGTTCTGCGTGCTTAGGTTGGAGCGACCAATGAGCCAATAACATTTTTTGAGTTTGTTCCTGAATTGCTTTGATTTGTCTATGATGTGTTGTTTCCATGTTAATCTCCTGTCCAGAGTCATGCCCAGGTATCTGACTGTGTCCTTGTTAGGAACTGTTATATTCTTAATGGAGACCTGTGGGCAGGTTTGTTTTCGCAGCGTGAAGGTTACATGTGTGAATTTTTTCATTAATTTTGAAGCCCCATTTATGGAACCACTTTTCCATAGAGTCGAGACCTCGCTGGAGAGTGGATGAGGCAATTATCGGGTTGGCGTGTCTAATAACGCTGTGTCGTCAGCAAATGTTGCTATAGTTATTTCTGTTGGTATTGGTAAATCGGCAATGTAGATGGAGAACAGCAGGGGTCCGAGGACACTACCTTGGGGTATGCCCGCTTCTATTGGGAATGTTGTGGTAATGGCGTCTAAGTATTTAACCATGAATTGTCTTTTGGTTAGGTAGGACTTTAGGATGGAGTGGTAAGTGTGTGGCAGGATTTTCTTTAGTTTGAACACAAGTCCTTCATGCCACACTTTGTCGAATGCCTGATGAATGTCCAGGAATACTGCAGAGCAGTATTTTTTTCTTTTCTAAGTTCTGGCTGATAATATGTGTTATTCGATAAATTTGCTTTGTCGTAGAATATTGCTTCCGAAAACCGAATTGATGATCTGACAGTGTTTTCAAATCCTCTAAGAGTGGAAGGAGTCGATTCGTTAGCATCTTCTCGAATTGTTTTGACAAAGTAGGTAGAAGACTAATTGGGCGATAGGAGTTAATTTCATGTATTGGTTTTCCGGGTTTAGGGATGAGAGTAATCAGTGATATTTTCCAGGACTTAAGATAGTATTCATGGCGAAGAATTGCATTAAAAATTGATGCGATGAGAGCAATCCCTTTTATCGGATGTTCCTTGATCACTTTATTACATATTTGATTATACCCCGATGCTTTCCTGGGATTCAGGCGACGGATTATTTCTGTAACCTCTATAGAAGTGAAAGGTTCAATAGGAAGAGACATTTGGAAGATACGGTGCAGGTATTCCGTTATTTCCTCGGCAATATTGGAGGAATGAGGTTTAAATACGTTAGATAGGTGATTAGCAAACAGGTTGGCTTTATCTATAGGGCTACGCGCCCATCTACCTTGCGGACAGCGAATTAGAGGGATTGTTTGCGGGGGACGCTTGAGTTTCCTAGAAACCTTCCATAGTGAGTAGTTGGAGTCAGTTGTAGGAGACAGATTGGCGAGATATTTTTGGAAACAGTTATTTTTATAGTTTTTATTGATTTTGATTAAATTCCTAGTTACGTTATTTAGTTTGCGTTTGTCGTCAGATGTTCTATGACTCTGCCATAGTTTTCTAAGTCTACGTTTTTCCGCGATTTTCTTTAATATGTGATGGGGATGTTCATGTTTATTGATAGAACTCTTAGTAAGTGTGAATGAGGGGATAGCGTTTATTATGCTGGTGTTTAAATATTCCGTGGCTGTTTCAATATCTTCATTTGTTTTTAGAGAAATTAAGGCTGATGTTGAATAATTAAAAACTTCTCTAAAGAGCTGGCAGTTGGTGCATTGGTTATGAATAAAGCCATTAGGTGGATTTTCGATAATTGTTGAGCTAATTGTTGCAATAACGGGGGAATGATCTGAAGGGAGTTCCGCCGAAGAGTTGATTAGGACATATTCTGGCGAGATATTTTTAGTTATAAAGAAATCAAGTAAATCAGGTATTTTGTTAGTGTTAGTGGGCAAGTATGTGGGTTCATATGTGGTGAGGTAGTTGAGTCTGTTGATGTTTATGCTATTCAAGAGATTTTTGCCTCTTACTGTGATAAGTCTGCTACCCCGTTGGGTATATTTGGCGTTATAGTCTCCTCCAGCTATGAATCTATTGCCCAGAGCATCAAGGAAGTTATCAAAGTCTTCTTTAGAAATGGAGTGTCTAGGAGGACAATATACTGCTGAAGTGGTGATTGTACCATGGCAATCTTCTATCGCTACGTTTATAGCTTAGAGGTAGTCCTTCTGGAACGATGGAAGCTCATAATGCTTAATGCTGGTTTTGATGATAATTCCGGTGCCGCCGCGGGTATTTTCACTTAGATCTAGGGTGTGGTAGAAGTTATAACCGCTTATTTTCAGTTAATTTTTGACGGTGAAGTGAGTTTCAGATATGAGCATTATGTCGATTTGCTGCTGTTTTAAGAAAGGTTCTAATTCGTATTTGTATTGAGCTAGATGTATCAATTTATCTATGATGAGTGTTAATAATGATAGCAAGTTATTAATTTGTTCTGATTGTTTCTCGATTAATTTTTCGAGTCTAGAGAAGTTATCCGTGTTTTGTGAACTGGGAATAGTATTTTGAGAATGGTCACTGTGGATTTTCGGATTGCTTTGATTTCCTTGAACTGCCTGGATATAAGAGATTGAAAAAGTAGAGAATTTTTGAGGACTGAGTACTTGGTTGGTTATCTTCTTGACTCTGGGTTTAGTATACTTACTTTGTACTAGGTCTTTTAGGCTGAGCAACCTTTATAGATTGCAGGATGCACTTCGCAGGGGTTTCTGCACATTTAACGCAGCGGAAATTATGATTGCAATATTTTTGCGTGTGACCGTACCTTTGGCACTTTTTACATTACACTATTTCTTTTTTTATAAAAGGAAGTTCGATTTTTACTACTGAGTTCATTAGTCGATTGATGTTGTAAATTTGTTTATTGTTTGGCTTTTGTTTTAGGGCAATGAAGAATAAGGATAGCGGCTTTTTCGAAATTCTATGTCTTATGTTGCTAATGTTTCTTACTTCATGGCCACGATTTAGAAGTTCGAACTTCAGTTCGTCTAAGTTAGCTGAGTTGTGGATGTTACGTAGTACCACATGAAAAGGTCTTTCTTGTTTGAGTTGATATGTGTGAAAGTTTGCGTTTAAGGTTTTTAGTAACTTTATTAGTTTTCTATAGGAGTCTAGGTTAATCGGCAGAATTTTAACCTGGTTATTATTTATTTTTAGTTTGTAATCCTCTTTGTTGATATCTTTCTCAATGGACTTTATCATTGTTTGAATATCGATGACATCATCAATGAACATAGGTGGGGTGGGGGATTTTTTTGTGTATGTTGGTTGCCGGCGCTGACGATCGCTGTGAACGGAATACTTTTTCGTTAGACTGAACTCTGTTGATTGACTATTCAAAGCACAAATCATAATAAGTTATAGTAATTCTTTTGCACGAGATTAAATGGTTCAAGAGCGTTAGTTTTTAGTATTAATTATTTATTATAAACATTGAAATTTACAATAAACTAGAATTTGGGTAATAAACTAGAAAATAATAAACTAGAAAACTAAATTTAGTAAATATAACACAAGTTAATAATTCAGTTGTGTGTGAAAAATTTCAAAACAATTATCGATACATAATCCGACATCGCATTTTCTGCATTCTCTTATTTTTCACACAAACAATACATTTTCTTCTTAATAATTAGATGCGACTGTCCGCGAAACAGGTAGGCAACTGTTATAACGAGGCATTATTGGCATTTGTTTATTGCGGTTACTAAGGAATGCATTTATATCTATCTCACACAAACGTAATAGTATTACTTCTGCATAAGTGTTCGGAAAAATTGACAAACGCATATATGCGTCCTTAGTCCATGCCGGGTACTTTCAGAAAACGCATATATGGGTCCTTAGTCCACACCGATAGCTTTCGCCAGACACATGTATGCGTCCATAGCACTATAAGGGTTAACTGTTTCTAGCTTACGTTTTTTTCATTTTGTTAATATCGTTTGAAAGGAGTGATATATTATCCTTTTGCCACGGAGGAGGTAGAACGGTGCAGTTATGGTTTTGCTCAAGAGAACCTAATCGAGATACTTGGGCCATTTTCGAGCTGGTTAATTCAATTTGAAATAACTAATCGAGAGGCTCAGAGGCTCATGATTCGGGTCAGAGATTAGGATTTTCCACTAGTAAGTTTAGAAACACTTGGTTTATGTCTGCTTCGATTCACTTTCGACGGATGAGCGTCACGTGTTGTATTGTGAACTCCACAGAGCACTAGACACACGTCTGCACGCTTTAGCACTCAACAGCAAACTGAGCGGGCAAGATGGCAGCCAGATGTCTATACATCCTTACTGCGTACCCTCAATATTCTCAAGTACCCTCCATAAATCTCAGGAATTTTCTAGTTAAGGTCCTTCAAACCAAACAAATATCTTTTTACCGAATTGTTCTCAAAAGTTAAATGACCAATTAACAGCAAAGTCTATTGCCTCACTCTACCAACGAAAACTTGTCCTTAACAAATCAGCTCTTTTCGTGTTCTTAGACCCACCCATCATAAGTTCCCTCCACAGCATCATCTTCACAGAAAGTCAGTCTTAAAATATTCTTTGAACCGTCATCATCTAAGTTTACGTCGCGTACTTCACATTTTGTCTATCAATCGAAACTTAATTATATCTTATCAATTTATATCTCTCTAGTCAAGAATTGTTTGAATAAACATTAATTTATACCTGTTAAATCACCGTAAATTCAATCGAATCACCCCATATTATCCTAACAGAAATAAGAGGATCGATCAGTTCGTGGCGTCGATTATTTGACGTGCTATCTCGCGATCGCGTCTCTCTGCGAACGCTCGAAACATACATACATGTATCAATAGCGAATGATGCGAAAGACAAAAGTTTACACTGAATTTGTAGTGTTTTGGAAACGTTTTAATTTAAGCTAAAACGATACACGTGTAATTAAAATATCAGGTTCCCATTTAAACATTTTAATACAACGTTCACAGATCATTGCCTGATGTGCAAAGCCAAATGGGCAAACCGGAAACGTTATATAAGGTATAAAAGTTGTTATTATATTGTGTTCCTTAAGAAAATATGATAATTATATAATATGAATATGAAAATATCAGTAATTGCTTATATATGAATTTTAATTTCTATAAGTGAGACAGAATGTAAGTAAAAGAAAACAATTCACTTATGACTTTTATTAAGATAAATTCTCTCTGCAACAATCCAAATTTGTTATTTCTTTGTAATTGTACATTAGTCAGTTCATCATATGTTTGTACTGCAGAATTTTAAATAAAATACATTTATAATTGCAGTTTAATCTTCAGTCAACTTTCTGTAAAGATTATTCTTTAGATTTTTGTGTTACATTTTAATAAAGCATAAACTTGTTAATTACGAAAATAGCCAAAGAAATTATTAAATTATTGAACATAACTTAAGTTACAGTCGCCTCAGAAAGTAAATTAACAGTCTTACATTTAAATATTTAGCAAAAGCATTAATTTATTTTCTGAGCAACTGTATATGATAAAACTAATAAAATTTCCGGAGTTCTGGTGTAAACTTATTGCATACATTCTTTTCATACTTTTAATAACTAGATTTTTTGTACTATTTAATTGGAATGAAAAATATCGTTAAAATACTCGTAAATATCGTACAAACACTATATTTATATTTTATTTGTGATACTTTAAATACACATGGGCTCTAATGAGGCGTACAAATTGCTAGAAAGATGAAAACTTCTAAAACTGAAAGTCTGTAACAGATAACAAGAATTATTTTAAATATATACAATACTATAAAATTGTAATAAGTTAATTGTCCAATATATAAGACCTAAGTAACCTTATATTTTTTCTACTTATTATTACATAGGAATAATATTCTTTTATCTTTGGCGTGTCGGAAAGATTATCTAAGCTTATGTATCGCTTAAAATTTAAATAATCCTTATTATCATATGTTGCAGCAAATGTTACCCATAATTTTAGATCATGTTGGTGTCGTAGCAATTAAATCAAAAGAACATATCTCATGTTTTATTTTCCTCGGGGTTACGCTTTATTCGATGTTTCCGGTGCTTTCGACCATGACACATCTCAAACTAAAAGCTAAGCCGTTTAAAAAACACATCCAGAACTGTCATCGAATTGAAACATGATACAGTGTAACGACTCTAATTTCTCTTATCTCAAAGAAAAGATCAAGCAATATGTAAGCATACAGTTTGGATAAAGAAACTTAAGAGAAACTATTTATAGTCTTCGCAAATACATATTCAGTACAATAAAGAATATTGATATATTTCGTTATACATATGTATAATACGTAATTGCAACATATTATTTAATACATACTTCTCTGTACCTTTCCAAGAAGTTACTAATTTAGTGACTGAAAAATATTATTGTAAGTAGGTATTCATATAGTTCTTATTCTACTATATTACAAAAAAAGTTCATGATATAAGTAGTACGTGATCACTTCTTAGTTGTAATTGACATACTGTTGTTAACAGAAATCTTCATCAAGTAATACAAATTTTCATTTAATATTATATTTATTTCATAACATATTATTTTACACAAACATTTTTACACAATAATTTGCCAATTGATACTATTGGCAAATTGACAAATTCTAAGTCTTATAATTTCACAATATTACATCAGAAAAGATAATCAAATGGTTTGTAATTGATAAAACTTATTTGTAAAATTTCATTTTCTTTGTTATAAAATTCGTTGCTGTTATGTAACAGGATCTGTTAATATTAATAATTTGTGATTTGTAACTTGTAAAATTTCACTAATGATATTAGTTCAACTGTTTAACCAGATAAGAAGAAAGAAAAACAGTATTTGCGCAGTCTTATCATTAGTTGTAGTTTATATTAATATTTTGTGAGAATTCTGTTTGAATTATGAAATAACTCTTAATTGCTCTCCTTGATGTAGAATACATTAATTTTGTTATGAAATTCTATAGAGCCTTGTTATAATCAAATTTGTTTTATTATAAGCTGCACTTAAATTTCTGGATCAATTGTACATCGTTAATGTTTTTGAAAATATTATTATCATCAGTACTTCTGTACTTCCAATAACAATGAGATCCATGGAAAAATCGTGTCATTAGATAATTTTTCTCCATCAAATCTCACGTGAGGTGAATCATTCTTTGTTGCTTTCATTATTCGTCATTCGTATAAGCCCATGGGAGATTATTGTAATTAAACAATGCACAAACGTAAACAACGTTCTGTCACGATTAGGTTCGTTATATGTTTAATTGCTAACTCTTTTGAAGTCGGCGGATTAACGATTCGTGCACCCGGGCAATGAGGCGTGTTCCTTCGTGCCACGATGAATTGTGCCCATTATAGTATTGTGTGCTTCTTGTTGTTCCTTTTTCGTTTTGTTTTACACAATAACACGAAGGATCAATCACTATTGTTCCTGCCACGCGATAGGGTCGCGCACTCTTTTGACAAATGCAGCATTCAATCTCTCCCTTGGGTCGCAGATGAATCCGCGGGAACGCGGATTTCGGTTGGAATTGGTTGTTGGATCCGATGTTCGCGCGACATAAGGCTGCTTTCCTGTATCAAAACATTTTATTTGTTGCCTTGTTTATCGAAAACTAAAAACTTATAGAAAACTTTTATATTCATGTCCCGAAATCGCGTGTAAATTATAAAAAAAAGAAGGCAGGATGCCTTCACAACCCTGCCGGTAATGACAACTTCGTCTAACATGCATGTATTACAAATGTAAGCGTTATACAGCGCCTACGCTAATTTTCGCAAATTATTGATTATTGATCGCTCATCTATCGATACATTTCTGTCCGATCGACTTTTCGTCCTTGCATATCCTTGCAGTGACCGGTTTTTCGCCCTTTTGTAGTTCTTCTTTTGAAATATCGTTTCCCTATCGTCTCATCGTGAAAGTATTCACAAGTATCATGAAAATATTCATATTTCATACTCAACACTCGTACAGGAAAGTACCGCTAGTTTGCAATCATGCGAATTATCAGTGTAAACATCACTATCGCCATTCTTGTCACGTGCTCAACATACCGGCTTTATTGAAATGCTTTCATAAGCTTGTGTATGTATTGGATTATTTCAAAAGTTGATAGTCAAATTGAAAAAAACTTGGAGGTAATGAATTTTTATAAAATTAGCATTTTGTTAGCTTATTAAAAATCTAACAGTGAAGTAAAATGAAGTAATTTCTAAAACATAAATTCAACTTCATTGAAAGACATAAATAAAATAACTTGAAATATAATAACTAAAAATATTAATTTAGATAAACTTACAAAATTAGGTCTTTAATCGTAACTTTTCATTCTCTTGATGTGGCTATAAATAATGAAAGAAAACAAATTATTCAGCTGCAAATGATCACAAGCCAAAGTGATAAGCTGCGCTTTTTGTCAATTTTTTAATTTCATTACATGGTTAATATAACTAATGATCAATTCCCAAGAAACAATAATTCCATTTTCCATAAGGAAATCGCGTGAATAACACTAAATGTCAACGCCATTTTAAAAAATAACGTTTATATCATCACTTTTTTCTATTTTTCAATTTGTGAAGTTGGTCAATGACTTCTGAACGACTCATATATATTTTCCAATTATAATAATAAAAACTATAATGTTATATGCAACGTAGAGAGCAATACACTGCAAAAGAGTTTTGTTTCAAGGCCTTTTCCCGAAGACCTTTCGTACATAAATAAATATTTTCCCCAGTGTACTTTATAATCAGTTAAAATGCATTTATTTATGTATAACGTTACTTTTATATTAGACGCCTTTTACATGTTTATTGTTCAAAATCTTTTTTCATTTACTACCACTTACATCGAATTATCCTACTCTCTTAAACTCCGTTATATAGCTTTGAATTTTTTAATACATTTTTATAAATTCTTATTCTCAACTTAAATATGTTAATCTAAATTTTTTAAAAAGTATTAAATTAAAATGATTGAAAGAATAGGAAATACACTAAATATCTATAATTTCTAGAGATTATATGCAATAAAAATTTGAAATAATACTAGATATAATTTATCTATCATTTGCGATCAGTAAATTTATTACGTCTCAGTCTTAATAAATGTTGATGTTACCACTCCTACGAAAACTCTACATCTGGTCTTTTTAGTTTTCTCAAGCGCTGAAGCCATCGACAGCATATAGACAAAAGACTAGCATGAAGGCAGACCATAAACAGTAGACCTGCGACGTTGGCTTCGGGGTTTTCAGTTATAGGGTAATACTGCTAGCGTGCGGATCTGAACCAGCTCAAATTGTATTCCTACTTATTATTACACTTCTTTATTAAATTAAATATATATATTGTGTAGTATCGGGAAATATTAGATATACGATTTCTTTGATACTATTTATTTTATTTTAAATTAGTTATACAGATATTAATGAGACAGACAACGATGGTTGTGTAATATGGAACTAATAGTAACAATCTTATTCTAACTTGGCTACTCACGCAACTCCGCAACGCTAACAACTCTACTCTCAACAACGCAACGCGACAACACTAACTCTAATAACTCTACTCTTCGACTCCTCGATTAATTCTGCCCTCTCGACCCACTCTCACTTTTCGATTAACCGCTCCTTGGATTCGAATCGCTCCCCTCCATTAGCGCTATTTTTCCCTTTGTCTAATTCCGTCCTGTTAACGCTTCGCAAGAACTAGGTGACTTTGGTCACACCGGCTTTTTCTATGTAAACTAATAACCGAAAGACAGGCGACCTTGTTTTGCTTAGTTTTTAACCAGATTTTTTCCCCACGATACTACAATTGTACCTTACATCTTTATACATCTAATAACCTCAACAATAAACAACATAGTTATTCGATATTTGATATATACACGAAGTATACATGAAGCAATCAGAACGAGTATGGGAACAAGTTTCATTAGCCATTATTATTGGCGATCTTACATACGCTTCTATCGCATTTCAATGAATTAAGAGTTCTTTTAACGTTTGTCATGGAAAAACGGTAATATCGCACGATTGCTTTGGGCGTTCGTTTCACGCTTTGTAAACGTATACGTAATAGATACACGTTCGGCTCCAAGGGCTCCAATGCCGCCCTCCGATCCAATCTGATTCGATACAATCGTCCGTAAAGAATTCCTAATAGTCTGTAACTCTAGTGGTTGTACACGCCTAAGCTCACGAATTACAATTTACATATTTCGCGTAAACCCGAAATTCGTGAATAGAGACGAAAAAAAAAATTATTTCAGTTAATAAGAATAAACGGGAGGAGAGAAAATATTGCAAAGGATGATAGGTCGTTATTTTTTTACACAGGATAACACGGAATAATTTTTTTTATATAGTATATATGAGTGTGCTAATTATTATCTTTAACGAACGAAGGTATACGGTTATTAGTATGGTTATACGATATTCTTTGCTGCATAATTGCTAGAGTTCATTGTGTAACAAGGAAATCAAATAAAAATATGTACGTAGTTTTAATTCTCCGAGTACTGGATATTATGCATATGAATTTCTATGCATATATTATTTCTATGCATATATATTATAGTATGTGTTGTATAATATCGATCCCTGGGAACATAATCAAAGTTATTCATAACATTGAAATATCTTTCGAACAAAAGTTAAATGGTTTTCAGAACATAATTTGATATTAGTAGTTTTTTATAATTAGGAACCGTAAAGATCTTATGAAGGTCAACTTAATTTGGTTTCACAGATTCATACATTTTTAATACATTAAATTCTCCCTTTGCATTTACTATATAAGGTTATGGACCTATTTATGTTGAGAAACCACTGGTTTAGCAGATATTTTAACTTTTATTTTGTTTCGAACAAAAGAAAAAACAAAAACAAATACAGAACTACTTCCGTATAACACTGCTAGTTTACATCTTTCATGGGATAGGTTTTACAAATTAAAGATTACAGTTCGTTATCGGCAAGACAAATAAGACAACTATACTATTCTTTCTTAAATTGCACGAACTATCTCATGTAATTGTTTAACGATTCAATATTGTCTACGTCAAGGGATTACAGTTGGTTCTATAACATTAAGTCTAGGTACTTGGTTCGATAAATGCGCGAGGAACAGCATTAAGCGCGTACGGCTGTTAGCAAAAGAGGGCTGGGCAATGGTACTTTTTACAGACGCCAGAAGAGAGCGAGTTACGAGTCAAGGTCGGCTGCGCAGGTTGTTCAGTCATGAGAATAGAAATATGACTGGAAATGCTAGTAGATATATCTACCGGTGATAGTTGCACACGCTAGTAGCCACAAATCTCGTCTACAATTGAATAATAGACCTCGAATTGGATGTTTGACGCAATATTTCCGCTGAACTAGATCAATGCATTCTAAATGATTATCCGATCACACTGTGAGCAACTGATACCAGTATCAAAAAGGATAATGTGTGAAGTTATCGTTACCATTCATATCCAAATTTTTTTAACGGTTTGGGTTCAAAAAGAATTTTTCCCTTAGTTATGAAGAATTGAAATCAGCGAATAATATTGATTGATATTGCTGTTTCAGTAACTTCGGCTGCATGCTTGAGACCCTATTAATTTTATTAAGAAAATGATAGCAAGTACGAGTGTTGAAAAAAGTTTGAACTATTGAGGATTATTGAGAATTATGAGAAAATTAGAAATTTTTATATGATTTCTAATCACTTTTATTTTTCGATGATATAGAGTACAGTGAAAACTTCCAATAAAAAAAGCATAAAATATTAATATCAGCATGTTAAGCGATTAATATTTTTAGCAAAAGTTTATAATCTAAGTTTCCATTGTTTCTATTGTTAATTCTATTAACTAAATTTGATAGTTTACAAGATAAAGATCGCCAGAGTGCTCGATAATTATTACTTAAAACATAAAGTTTGATTTCTATTAAACAAATCGAATGATGGCATGAATTTGTTTCTATCAGAGAATTACTTTTTTGTTACAAAAGAAAACAGTATCACATTCTTATGTTATTGAATTCATCAATATGTTATTTTTAAATTAATTGATTTCTGTGAATTTGATGTTATATTAATTTTATTACAATACTAAATTTGATATTAGAAAAAAAAAAATTTCTAACATACCGTATAATACCATCTAAATTGATAATTAAATAGATTCAGAATAGGCTACATTTTACCGTTACCGATTTATAACTTATAAATATACACAGTGTCTCAGCAATATGAGATCACTTTAATATCGGTTTTATTTACAATTGTAGAAAAAAGCTTATCAGAACGAAGTTAAACATTTTCAAGGGATACATATAATGGTGGAAAGAATTTGTTCTGAAGATCGTATTTTTACGAAATTTCAAGGTTATTGATATTTTTTAATGTAATTTTATATTGCTTTATCCATCAATTGATGCGTTTTTTTTTCTATATAAAAATATTGAACTTTTTCACAAGTACATTTTATTTAGGAGATTTTAGGAACATCGATATTTTCTTAAATAGAACTCTATATATTTTTTTGCGCCAGTGGATGTAATTTTTATTCTCTGTACCGAAGTATTGAAGTATTTGTATCTGAAAATGTTTAATTTAAAAGATATCTTAATTTTAATTTTGTAAAACTTAGCGTATGAAAGACAAAGGACAAAAAATGATACTCTTGTATTTATGATTTCCTTGTTTTTCATATACTACATTTGATAAAGTTAAAATCGGAATATCTTTTAAGCTGTGCATTTTCCGATATAAATACTTGAATTTTAATACTTCTGCTTAAAGAATAAAAAGTCGCATCTACTGTAAAAAAATATGTAGTGTTTTATTCAAAAAAGACCGATGACCTTGAAATTTCCTAAAAAAAATGAACTTGTGAAAACCAATTTCTTCTCACTATTACATGTATCCCTTGAAATAGCTTAACTCTGTTCTCAAAGGCTTTTTCATACAATCATAAAGAAGACATATATTTAGGTGATCTTATTCAGCTATATAAGTAATCTAATATAATTTAATTACAGAGCAATTCATGTTCAATCAGTAGAGTATAAATCATCAAGCAGAATGAAATACTGGAAGATTAGAATATTTAGGCATTTTTTAAATAAAAAATTTAATTATAAATATTTATAACGTATTTTAATTGAGTATTTTGCTATTTTTGTATAAATATTTTAAAATATGTATACAAGTTTTGTTGAAACTGCATTTCATTATTTAATATTCTCAACACTAATCTAAATAATACAGCTACATTCTGAACTTCATCGATTTGCAATGTACACCCTTAATTTCGTTCTATACTTGATATACACACACTCTATACGCTATATTTAAACATACATAAATTCCAATAGTGAGTTATATTACTTTGGCCTTTCACCCACGCAACCACTTTCCTCCTCCACTACATTCGCTAACATCATTTCCACTGTAAACCTTCAAACGACTACTAAACAATATAAAAAATATCTAAACTCAATAAAAGAGCGAGCAGACAAAATTTGAGAACAATAAAATTTATAACTTGCCTGAATTTATTCAAGAAAACAAAATAATTGACAAATGAATATATAGGGCCACTCCATGTCAAATTGATCATTTGATAATCGGTGTCATGAATTTTTGTAAAATAAGCTACATATGATGCATTCCGCGAGATTTTGAAAATGGTTTAAGTCATCATTTTACTAGTTCCAGTTTAAGAAATATGAACCTTTGAATTTTTAAATTTTTTCTCATTTTAATGAAAACGGGTGGCACTTAGGAATTTTTATGTCGTAATTTAGTATTTATTAATATTAGTTAATAATTAACTAATGATTAATTGATATTAATAAATATTTTCCCCTGACCATTTAACTGCGTTCAACGTGTACATACGTCAATCCAAAACTGTATTTCGGTGCGGTTGACGTGTATACTCGTATATACGTATACTCGTATGAAATAAAAAATTACCATTTACTATAAAAACTCAAAATTGTAATAAAAAGTAATGTAAATGACATTTAGTAGTATATTTCCTTTATAAGAACTATTAATATTTAAAATATTAATATTTAAAAAATAGGAAATATTTTCCCTGTGAACTTATTACGTATTTTATAAAAAAAAATTTGATTATTTCATTATTCCCTTTGGTGTATCGGTTATGCTCCGTATGATGTGTTCCTTTCTATAAATTGAGTTGATTATTTTCCCCAATATATCCCCATTTGTGTACTTTATTGCGTATATCGGCTATTCCCCGAATTGTTTTGTGTACTTTATTTTATTATTTTTTGGCAATTTTTAAGTTTTTAACAGTTGACCTTTTTCAACAGTGAATTATTAATTTTTTATCGAATAAAAATGTAATTATTCCGCGTCTTGCTTTATTGTGTTTGCAAAATTTATAATAGAACTTGCTCTGCGTTCGACGTGTATATTTGTTATTGCTTGATTTTAAATACGCACCCCGTAAGGGATGTTCGAAACTAAACTCTGCGGTTAACAGATTAAGCGCAGTCCATTTTCATGAAAATGGAAAAAAATTCAAATTTTACAAATAAATATATTTATTGCAATTATTACATAATGTGTAATAATTATTATAACTATTATAATTATTATTATTATTATTATTATTATTATTATTATTATATTAAATATTATTTATTATTTATTATTATATTAAAATTTATTATTATTATTATTATTATAATTAGAATAACTATTCTATGATTCTTAACATCATGCCTATTTATACGATCGATCATTTTCTCGTCAACTGTTTTAAAAATATCCGGATCTAATATGACTCAACCATCGGATGGCGAGGACTAAAACAGAAAAACTCTTCTCATCTCAACTTTCCTAAACAAAATTACAAAATATGTATAGGTCAAACAAACATGAAACGAGGACAAGGAGAATAGCTAGTAAGCAAAGAGAAGAATAAACTCAAAAGGTGAATGTGGTATAGAAGGTAGATATCCAATGATAAAGAGCTGGCCGGCCTGTGGGAGGTCCGGCGTAACCGATGAGCCTTGGCTATGTAAAGTGCCCCGAAGGGTCGCTCGCGCGAGCCTTCACAGAGAACGACAGCCGGTTCACTGGTTGCTTCGGCTGCCTTCAGCTGAAACTGCTCAAACCAAGATATCAGAAGACTCGTAATTCATGATTACCCAAGCGGCTCTATGGACATGGAGATTTACTGACTTAACTGAAATTGTCTAACTACGCAAAATCGACTCTTCTGTATCAATGTCAAACGTGCTGATTCGCACTCCCCGTTGGGATCTGGATTGGCGATTAGCATGGCTATGCATTGATCTAAATCGTTGATGCGCGGAAGGAAAATTCTATCGAGTTGCTGCGACTACGATGGTTAGAGAAACCAGTTGTATTTTCGATCGCACGTTTGCGCAAGTCGCATTGACAAAGTTATTCTAGTTATCTGAAGTAAAAAAGCCGTATGGATTCTTAATTAGTATAGATGCGGCTATAGCCTGAAGCTCGGAAAAGTCAAAAAATATTTTTTCACAAAATGGCGGCCGTTTGAAGAAAAAGTTTCCTTTCGGGCGTGTTTTTTTGGCAATTCCGAATTATTTAAAAATAGTAAAATTAAGAATTTTGATCTGAGCGTGGTTGAGGCGATAGAGGAATGCATATAGAATATTCACACCAAATTTCAAATAAATCGGTTCATTAGAACTTGAGATATCGTGCACGCCAACTCGAAAAAAGTAGTTTCGAGAAAAACGCGTTTAAAGTTTTGAGATAAGTTTCCGACAATTTTACTCATAGAATGGTACAGTATATTTACGTATTTTTAATCGGTGATTCCTGCTCTATACAAGAAACCTTTCTCTACTTCAGACTGCTCATTCTCCGAAGTACTTTCATGGAGACGAGCAGTTCTGGCTTCCTTTGATGCCTTTGAAGCTCGGAGTTCAGAGCGCTCGATGCGAACTTCGTCTCGCCTGACTGCGAACGCATGAGCTTCTGGGCCAATCGTGATTCTCATGACACTTAAGATTTTTAATACGGGTATAAAACCCAAACATCGTACCAATTGAATTATTGAATTAAAAATACATTAAAAAGTGATGAAATACAATAAAGATTTTATGAGGGTATTCATAGCAGAGTCTACCGTCTACTGTTCATTTGTTCCGGTCGGACCGAAGCAGATACTGCGTCACAAAAATGGTTGTAACTCATAAAATAATAGAAATTTTGAAAAATCCTTTTAAGGATATATTCTTGAATGTCTAAACTTTGAATAATATGAAAAAAAATGTTCGACTTTTTCAAATTTGTAGACTAGAATACCCCCTTAAACTCCGATTTTTGAACATATGCGCTAAGACGATACGCGTTTGTGTTCGATTGCAGCTAGTGATAACTAATAACTCGTATTGTATGAGTTGATTTAGAAATTACGTAAAATATAAAATGGGATGCACGCGTACACAGACAAAATAGAATATAGGGAATTATCTTACACATATCGTCATATGTGAAATGGATTCATAAGTACAGACACATCCATAAGTCACAGAAGACATAGTTTCAAATTCTAAACATAAACTTTAATGAGATAGACCTGTAATATTAATTATTAATTACATAACAAGTACATATTAACTTAATTTTTTTATGATTTATATATATGCCTATACTAAGTGAACTACGTGTCCTGTGATTTATGTACGTTTACTCATATACTCTTCATAGCTTGTAAATCACTTGTTGGTATGATACGAAATATGACAGTTAAGTTAATATATGAAAAAAATGACTAATCGATCAGAAGTTTGTGATCATGTTGAGATAGTTATATAATATTGTATGTACGAAGCAAAATTGTGTGTAAACTCTCCCTTAGTTTCCTAATCTAAACTTTTTAAAAATAACTCAAGGTGAATTACGAAGCCTCAATCTATATTCTAAGCGTATTGTACGTAGTGTATTTTTGTGAACAAAACGAATGTTTATTTTTAAAAACTGAAATATTTAGAAATATTGATCTTGCGTTAATATGAATGGTATGTTTTTTATGTTTCTTTTTATTGTTTTTAAAGATTTTATCTCCGGATATTCTAACTTGAAAACAAAATTTTCTTTAAAAACTTTCTGAAATTACTTTTTAAACGTGTTTGTTAACGATAATATACATATGTCACATTATTGTTACCACGAATAGGAGAAAGGAGATATTAATCAGGGTACAGGACGTATAACAAGTGAGAAAAGCACCATAGCGTGATTTTACACCTCTTGATCTAAGGAGATTTGTAAAAAGTATTCGTGGAAAATTAACCTTGAACATGATTTTCATTTTCAACAGAAGTCTCAAGGCAACCAAGAGTCGCGAATCATTTCTTCTCCTGAAAGAAGACGTTAAAGTTTTAATAATTCCTAAACTGGCTTTATTCACAATGTGTTTACATTTATATTGACATTTAATGAAAAATTAACGTGTTATTTACAAAGCAACAAGAAATTATAGATTAGCTCGTGACTAATGGAAGATTTTTTTATGCAGAAAACATTCCGTGACAATTCGATTTTCAGCGGCTATATTAACAATTTGGTTATTAAGTATTCATACTGCAACATCTGAATGCAAGTCGTCCCCGTATCAACTGGAATAAAGAAAAAGCACATAAAGAAGAAGGTTAATTATTGCTTTTGCTTATCTCGTGCTTATTCACTATTGGACTTAAATAAAATAGTTCGTTGAGTGAGAATCTATCATATGACAATGCGATGAATCATTCGAGAAGAAGATTCACGACTCGCCGCGTTCAAATTCTTCGATCAAATGACTATGCTACTCGACGAAGCTTTTGCTTTCATTTATAAAGCAGTTTCTGAAGTTGTAACACGCCAATTGTAAAATGTCAGTACCTGGACTTACAGAAATCCGCATGCAACGATTGAAAGACTTAATCAAGGGCGATTCACCATAAACGTATGGGCAGGAACTATTGAAAATCATATTATTAGACCTATTTTTTTTTTTTTTTTGTCTACATCAATAAAAGGCGCAACATATTTGCGAATTTTCAATTAGAAGATGCTTAAATTTTTTGGACGAAACGGGTGCCTAATTTTTTAATAAAAAGTTTGGATCATTGTGGATAGGATGCAGACCTGCTTCTCACATGCGATCTTCTTGTTTATGAGATTTGACGGTAGTAAATTTCCATTCTCTCTCTCTCTTTTTTTTTTTTTTTTTTTCTTTGAGGAAAGAAATTGTTTATAGTTTAAGTAAACAGATTACATTCCTCAAACAATTACAATATCCGATTCAATATGGTTTTTACCGTATAGAATCAATACATAATCGTGAGGAGAAACTTGGTGAAAATATAGAAATGCGATTTCTGGGCTGCTTCACTAAACGGAAAAAGAACAAGATAAAAAGAAAATATAGGATATATAATCGTGGAACTGGAGCATTTATTGGGTTGATAACTAAGTGGTTGCGGATTTTGTCATTAGGTGGTAATGATACGTGTAACGATAGCTGCTATTTTCCCTGCATTTAACTGCAAAATGTAAACATATTGTGAATAAAGCCAGTTTAAGAATTATTGAAACTTTGACATTTTTGTTCTGGGAAAACGTGTCATTTACGACCTATCGTTCCCCTGAAATTATTCTTCCACGTGATTAATAGAATGTGTTGTAATAAAAAAAATATTGGCCTTGAAAATCATTCTCAAGGTCAATTGTGCACAAACTTTTTTTACAAAAGTGTAGAATCACGTTACGGTGGTTTTTACGCTTATTTTTCATACACTCAGTGCATAAAAAAAGAAATTAAAATTTTAAATGTATGTTAAAGGAAACATATAAAAGAATAAATATGCATTCGCGAATCGAACCTTTAAGGTAACGATAAATTGTTTCTTGAATGAATGAATATGTGCAGTTACACTTGCATCCTTGCACCCTTGCATCATGGTATGATGTAAGTAAATAATGTAATATATAAATAATGTAATGTAATGCGAATGTTGGACACTTGCTGTGCAAACCACCGTAATATAAAAACAATGTTAACAGAAAACGACTGTGAAAGAAAAGTGATGCAGCGAGCACCTATTATTTGCAGTAATAAATTTGTCGGCCAGCCAATTGCACTTTTCAATGCGATAGTTTAAAGATTTTGAATGGATTTTGTTAACATGGAATTACACCTCACTAGTGTAAACATACCGAGCTTGTTTCTGCGAGCTGTCGGAAGTAGTCGAGCTAAACGACCCAAAATTTGTACATACATATTCCGCTTGTGGCGTTTAAACGAGCTGGTTAATCACAGACTTGGAACCATCGAGCGGTTACAATCAGCGATATCGCTTATGGTCCGCGAAGAGCGTAAATCATTCCACGCAACTAATTTCGACACGAGTATCGATAATTTCTTAGAATTTCAATCGCTGAACTCAGGTACCTTTGATAATTTGAAGATTAATAGCGATATTTTGTAGATAGAATTGCATAAATTTTCACTTCGTTTTGGTTATGAGCCGATCAAGGTATATAATTGTACCAAGTACTATGTATTTTTTATTTTATTCATTTTTTTAACACTTCTGATGAAGATCTACAGTGGTCGTGAAATGAATTATGGTCCAATTGACTTTAAGCATGACTCTTTTGGTTCTTTATTGAGGTTAGTATTAATTTGTAACGTAGTCGAATTTTTATTACCCCAGTTTCGTAAAACTCGAATTTTTTGTTATGTGAATACTACTATCTTTAATTTTATTTTATATTGGAAGAGACTAATAGTGCATATTTTCAATTATGCGATTCAAAATTAGTTATAAATTAGTGAAATATGCTAATGAGATAATTAAGCAGTCAAAAAATAATAAATTATAATAAACAATATGAAAAGTTATTAAAATTCTGAACAATTTTTTAACACATCTTATCTTTTATTCTTTCTACGATTCAGTAGTATTAATTTTGTAAGTAAACAAATATAAATTAATAATGAAATATAAAATTTAGGATGACAATGTTTATACTAAACATGATTTTAGATATGAAATTATAGCACATATTTGTATGCATACAAATAGACTCATTATATATAAATATAATTCACAATATAATAAACTTAATGAAATAATAATGTTATAATATCGAATACTGTTGTAATGCGCAACTTATCATATTGAATCTCTTTTCATCTTATTAGTGTAATATTTCCCAACAACTATTCAACTATTTCCCGAAAACTATTCAAAGCTCATTATTTTGTATTTTGTTATTTTACTACAATAAAAAGCAAAATCATTTACCAACAATCAATTACCGTTTAAATCTCGTCAATTAACCAGCAATCGAGAATTACAAGTCGATCCTAAAATATATATGATTGTCATAAGATGTTCGTAAATAATGTTATAAATATAGTTATAACTCAATTAATTCCATAGCACGGATACGATAATCAAAATTAAGTAGTATCATTGATATATCACTGAATAATTTATGATGAGATTGTAGTCAGTTAAGATTTTAAATGTGCTATTACTGTAGCTTTTATCCTTACTTTCCAATTTTTTGTTTAATGAAATATGTTACAAAATGTTGAAGTTATTCACATAGTCAATTGGCCATCTGAAATGAAAATATTTTTCTGATTCATAAATTAGAATCTATTATTTAAAATGAAGCGTAAATATTTTCAAAAATTTTAATAATTTTATTATGAAAATAGCAACAGATGGAAGGAAGATATATTTTTATCAAAAAAAGGATCAACCGTGATTGTTTCTAAAAAATTAAGTAATTGCAATACCAAAAGGTCTTATGCTACATTGTAGAATACATTATAGGTACAGAATATTTCTTCAAAATTTGAGAAATATCAAATGTGTTACTATGGAGACTTGATAGTAATTAAATCACAAAACAGTTTCAAGAAAAATATAAAAGGAGTTTTAATACAATCTTTCTGTAGTAAATTTCTTGCATACGTATCCTTATAATATAGTAGGTTTTTAAATGTAGATAAATTAGTTTGTCACGAGTTGGTATTCTACATACTTCAAAATGTACGAGAATTCGAAAAAATAAATTTGGTTTTTCGAAACAGTCAGGGTGATTTTCTTAGTATCTCGAAATTTGCACTTTGTTCTACATCTGCTATTATAGGTAGTTTATTACTTATATATAGTACATTCGTAGTATGTTACCTATAATAGTAGATGTAGAACAACGTGGAACAATTTAGCTCAATACAAACGAAGTATTAGAATTCTTAATAAAAGAAAACTTTCAACGTATACATACAACTTTCTTCAAAATAATATTGCTTAAATTATAATTTAACAGATTCAATACGTTTTGACAATTATGAAACAAAGTTATAGTTATAGTTATTACAAATACAATTATTGCAATTAAAATTTGTATTTGATCATTGTTAGGTAATGACTGTTTGATCAATTTTTAATATTTATATCTTCCACAAATACGATTTAAATTTTTCTCATTATTAACGTAGCTTTTCGGAAAACTCTATTAAATATTATGAGCCACTTTTGTTGTTAGATCAAAGTTTGAAATTGCACAAAACTACATTTGAATTCAATGTTCTCATAGTTCTTTCCGATAAAAAAAAACTTGCCTTTTTAAAAATGAAACATTAATCATATTATATCTATTTGGAAAGTTACAAACCTTAAATTGAGATCTAACAAATATTTACTCAACGGTACTTTTAGTTACTACGCTCTGAATAATCTTTCACGCCTGTGAAGTCGACCATTTTATATGCAGCAACCTAATACAACTAAAATAGTTCAATCCAGTGTTAAGAAACTATCACAACATTCAAATAAGGATTTCCAGAGTTAAAAATGGAAAATTGTTCCGTAACCAACTTTTCCGTATACTTTTAAATAGCTTTTTACTTCGTTCCAAAAAATTATTCAAATTGTGTCACTTCTGAAGTAGGTGCATATGCGAATAAATCGCCACAGTTCATTGCCTAATAGTTTCAAGCGTAATATCTGTAATTTCCAGCAATACTCCATCATCAAACACCCGTTTTAACATCAAACCATTAAGGTCTATGAAAATGGAACGTGCACGAGGTGAGAGTCGCGAAGACAGTACTAACAGCAAACGTCCGCCTGATGCCGAGATATAAAATGCTGACGAATAGTAAGAGCACGTATACATGCTCCGTGATGGACATTGCACAATCCAAGTTTCGTAGTCGGGTAAACAGCACGCTGTACGGCTTTGGAGCTCCGTGTAATTGCGAGTAAAACAAGTTCGGTGTGAGTCTCTCCAGGGAAGTTTCACAGTAAGTACGCTTCGGAACTCTTTTGTCCGAAGCGTTTGTTGAAAAAGAGAGAAGCATCAAGGAAGAGGGACAAAGAAGGGGAGAGGAGGACTGGAAGAGAAAGTTGATGAAGAGAGAAAGAGGTAACATCGCGATCGGTTGAATAAAAGCGACGAGAAAAGTGGTTTCGTAAAAAAGAAGAGGAGGGGACGAGCGAAAGAGCAACGTGTAGAGCTGTGGGAGAAGAAAGAAGACGGAAAAAGGAAAGAAATAAAAGAAAACACGGAGTCACCTGAAGCGGCTGAGGCGAACCGAGGAAGGGATGTTGCGAGGAGCAAAGTGAGGTAAGGAGGAATGCGGTTACGGTAGATCGCGGACCAGTCCTCGTACAGGTCCTGCAAGGCCCGACAGGGACCACGAAAAACGAGCAAAACGAAAACCGCGCGGCCCCACTACGTGTGCACGCGAGCGCACGCTCCATGATGAGGATCTGTTCGCGCCATTCAGCAATGACTTACCGCTGTTGGCCGAATGGATTTCTATCGTTTTCGAAGACCAACCTGTATATACAACTGTCAGATACAGGTAGACGTTTCACCTGACCCTCTTCTAGGCATACGAACCATTCGCCCTTACGTCCTTTCTATTCCACCATTCTTTCTTCTGTTTCGTGACCTTACCTCCGCCTCAACATTCAGTTCGATGGAATCTTAATCGTTTCTTGAATCGCTCAGATGACCAAGAAAAATGAATTGCTTGGAACAAAAAGATGGTGCCTAGAAATTGCGCGTGATGATTGTTTCTTTCTTTGTTTCTACGTGTCTCTTGTCTTTTTTCTTCACGCGTTTATTGTTGCTATCACTAATAATACTATTGCTTTTAACGTGTATAACAATATAGCGATTCGGAGTAAGTAAAAGTAAAATATAGTATTGCAATAGTATAGTTAATATTAAATGGGACTTTTCTTAAATTTAGTATTTTGTGGTATATTATTTGTCTATCAGTTGAATAACCACAGCAAATGGTAAAAAATGTACTTAATTATAATCATAAAAATATTTTGAATGTTCAAGCTGATACGTGTAATCAGAAACAGAACTGATTAATTTTACCTGTTTAAATTTCCCAATGTCATTACTTGGATTTCTTTGCGTAATAATTTACCAATTAATAATATTAGTAAACTTTATAAATCATAGACTTCTCGTTAAATAGGATAATCAGATAACTTATAACTTATAGAATTTATTTGTAAAATTTAATTTCTTTCGTTACCAAGCTGCTTGTTCTTATGCGTTCCTGTGCATTATTAGTACTAGTAAGTTGCAAGTTATGAACTTTAAGATTATATTAATAATATTGGTTCAATTATACATATAGTACTATATTTAATTGTTCAAGAAATAAACAATCTATTTCAGTAAGTTTATATATTGGAAGGAGATGCGGATAATCTTAAATTCCATGATAAATCTTGGAAAATGGGGTTTATAACATCATCACTTTTATTTGCTTTGTTTTGAATTTTAAGATGCACTAAAATACTAATTGTATGATACATCTGATAAAAATTATAAAATTAAAGTATGCCCTTTATTACTGAGTTGCAATTTGCTACACACTCTGGAACGTAAGTTAGAAACGTATTAGGTATTTCCATTTTTTTTAGCAAAATCCTATTTAACGCTTCAAGAAATACTATTAATAGAGGTAATACTTCCAGTCAATACCGTCAAAAGAAATGTTTAAAGTTTTAAACCTTCATTACCTTGTTTATTACCTACTAAATATTATCTTGGTAAATACGAATATTATACATCATAGGCTTAATCAATATTTCTATGTAATTTCGTTAAAGGAAATTTTCTAAGCCAAATAAGAAAAGTTATTCTATAAATAACAATGTTATGCGTAAAAAGAATAAAAGATTCTTATTTTTGAAGTTTCACGGTTTTAGTGATGCTCTAATGCCAGAACTGTCAAGAACGAATATATGCTCTGTAAATGACGTCGTGATCATTCACCGTTTGCTTTGACATTTTGGCTTCTTCGCAATGAAGTGCAGTAACATTTTGCTAAAGCTAGTACATTTCCTTATCATTTAGAAAAACTATCGCAGTTTTCAGGATCAACGATTGTCGATAATATCTAGAAAGTATGATTACTTTGTTGAATATCACTGTCGTAAGGAAAGTAAAGTATAATTTTACGAAAACGTCTAGCAGATTGTATAAATTTAAATTATTATTTAAAAATAAAAGTTTAATGTTTTATTATAAAATTGTACATTACATATATAAATATAGTCCATTTATGTCACATGTTGTATTAAATCTCTTGCCAATTGGAAATTTCCAGGAGATGGCACAGGCGTAGAAGACGAAAAACATCGAAAGTTTGCGTACATATCATCGTCCGCAATATAGGCGATTATTTTTCTAATCTCATTCTTTAATCAGCTTTTATTACAATTTGATTTTAATGATTTAAGCTCTAGAGATATCTACATACTGATCGAATTTGTCATTGTCATTTGGTTCTTTCTGAAAACTTTTCAAAGTAGATTTTTTAAACACTCCGCTCGCATCATGTCCTGCTACTCGCATGACAGACTTGCCATTTGTAAACTAGAATACATATTCTATGAAAAACCGCTTTAGAAAGTTAATGAAATGTGTCAAACACATCTGTCGTTGGCTCTCAGACTGTAAGTTTGGGAAGCTATTAATGAACTTGTCTAAAGAAATGCGTCCAGATATGTTTGATTGGTTAACAGTGAATGGGGGGGGGGGCATTTATTTTCCTACTCGAGCAAAAAATCTAGATATTTGAATGTATTCGATTAAACTATTTTGCTAAACTACCCAACGAACCTTAAACCGTCCATTAGTAAGTAGCTACGAGTACTTGCTACTCGATTAAATTACTGGATGCATCCGAACGGGCTTAAATGCATGAAAATCTCCAATCTAGTTATATTATATTATTAAGTATAGGATTGAATATAATGAGATGGAATAAAAGCAAATATAGAAACCTAGATTTTTTAACTATAGTTATCCATTAATGTACGTCGTTATGGCTCTCACTAAATATTGTTTCCAAAATTCTATGAATTTTATTTTACTAAACAAACGATTACACGTAGAGGATTAATTTCCACGAATAATTACGGAAGAAGTACATTCTTAAAAGTTCAATATCATTGGATCCCTCGTGGCCGTGCCATGCTTCGTATCATAAATCTTGATTACACTCTGTCTGGTTTTATTACGACCTAAAAAAGGCAAACCGTGCAACTATACGAAGCGAGAACAGCAGAGAGACAATACGGTTCTATCAGATTGTCTGGCTTGGCTGGTTGACATGACTGGAAATCCAAGATCGACCGATAACATCACAATGAAGCGCAGGGTTAAGAAACACGCAGGCCATCGCCCAAAAGAAGAAAAAGAAACGCGACCAGCAACGTAGAGTGAATCGTTTTTCGTTCTAGCTTATTAAACGCGAAATTGTCGAGCCCTTAATTAAAGTTTTCATAGGAAAACCATTCTCTTGATTTTAACAATTTTTGTTAATGATACTAGGAGATTTCCATTATAAATAAACATTGGATGCGCACATTTCATATGCAAATAGTCACAGCTAAATAATCGGTCCTTGGGCAATAGAATATGATTACATGTATACATTGGAGGAGCAATGTATGTACATGCTTTCATCTGCACCACGATAATGTGCTGAAAATTGTTTAGAGATGCGAAAGCGAATTATTGATGCGAAATATTACTTGGATTTGTTTAAAAAACTGCTTAAAAAATAGAGATAAGACTCCCGAATTTTTGGAAGTCTATCGACGGGTCGCAGCTCCTGCAAACTTGCATAGGAACTGGACATAGCAACGCCTGACATTTATTAGTGGTTGTATGTCAGTTGCCGTCTTGCGGCTCATATTTTTTAAACAAAAACGCATAAGGCTATTGCATTGCTACGGTCTTCGATGCTGATCGTTAGTCAATCTCTCGACACTTGGCAAGGACTGTGGTCGTTACATTTCGGTAAATTTAAGACGACCGTCTCTATAAACCGTGACAGATACATTTTCAAAACGTTTGATTTCTAGTAAGTACTTTTTTTCAATTATTTCTCCTCTTTTAAGTTAAAATCCCTAACTGAAATCGCGTCGCAGAAAAAACGTATGGCATTCATACAAATAAAATCCAATACATATAACTAGTTGAGAATTTGAATTCGTTATTATTAAATTAATTTCGCCCCAAATGTTAAAATTTCGATAAAGCGAGCAAGAACAGAAAAATGTTTCAACTATATACAAACTAATGAAATATGTAGTTTATCCTATCTTGCAGTAAATGTTTTTGGGCACGCGATTCTATTCATTTTTGTAACAGACAAAATTTTATACACAGAAGTATGTTTTCTTAAGAACCGCTTTGGCTAGCAGGGATAGAGATCGCGGACGGAAATACTTAAGTGGGGCTGAAAGACTGAAACGGAAGAAGCAGCGAGACGATTATATTAAACAGCAAACAAACAACATTTTGAAGTATGTAATTGAAACTAATGATCATTCAAGACAGCCAAACGAAGGTGAAGAACATACGGCAATGAATCAGGTCCCTTTGGAAGAGGAAAACCAAGAGTTGAATACAGTTGTGAATGAAAATGAAGAAGTCCCCAACGAAACTGAATTGGACGAAAATGGAAACAATAGAAAAACGAGCGAATGTGAAAGTCATCAAGAAAAAGATATTGAAAATATAGAAATTGAAGCACAAAAAGAAGAAAACAGAAATTTCGACATTGAAGATCCTAGCACGTGGCCAATTAACAGAACACAACAAACAGTAAATTTAATAGTTCAGTATGGTCCTGTACAAGTTACTCAATTGAACTTCCCTAAGAACAAAAATAACAGGAGTTTTTCTGCAACATATTTTACAAGAATATTGATGAATGGACAAAGGACAACGCGAAGATGGCTAATTTATTCTAAATCCAAAGACAAGGTTTCCTGTTTCGCTTGTAAATTATTTTCCACTACTGATATTTCATTGAGGGCAGATGGATTTTGCGATTAATCTCATTTAACACAGCAAATCAAAATGCACGAACGATCTGCGGTACATATACGAGCTATAAACAAATGGCACTCAAACTGAACAAAATTTTCGCACTAGCAATCTATTTGATAAAGAGTGCGAAAAATTGTTAAGGCTTGAAACGACACGATACGAACAAGTTTTCCAAAGAATAACTGCTGTTATTTTATATTTGACGCAACATAATTTAGTTTTCCGAGGAAGTTCCGATACTTTTTACACACCGCACAATGGTAATTTTTTAGGTTTAATACAATTAATTGCAAAATTTGATTCTGTTCTAAATGATCATTTAAACAGAACAACAACAAAAGGGCATCATTATTTATCGCATTCAATTCAAAACGAATTAATAAGTACAATGGTAAATAAAGTAGAAAAGGTAATTATCGATGCAATAAGGACAGCAAAATATTCCATTTTATTGGATTGTACACCAGATGTGAGTCATCAAGAGGAATTATCGGTTGTTCTTCTTTATGTCAACATAATAGATGGAGGGGTTGAAATCAAGGAACATTTTATCAAATTTGAAATAGTTCATGATACAACAGGAAAAGGATTATGTGAAACTATCATGCTCATTCTGGATCAGTTGGGAATAAAAATATCCGACTATCGCGGACAAAGATGTGATAACAGTGGCGATATGAGAGGAATATATCAAGAAGTGCAAGCAAATATATTACGTGCAAATCCTAAAGCGTTTTACGTACCATGCGGTAGTCGCAATTTGAATTTGTTACTGGGAGATATAGCAAAGTCATCAACCAAAGCGCTACATTTTTTTGGTATTTTACAAAAGATTTACACGATATTTGCATCATCGACATCGCATTGGGATGTTCTAAAAAAACACGTTGACAAAATTACACCTAAACTATTATCAGAAACTAGGTGGGAATGCTGTTTTGATAATGTAAAGGCTATTCGATTTCATGTTCGTCAATTTCGAAACGCGTTGATCGAAATTAGCAACAACGCATCTGACAATAAATTGAAAATTGAGATTTTGTCTATAGCGTGCAAGATAAATGAATTTGAATTTATTGCCAGTCTTATCATTTAATACGAAATATTATGAAAAATTAACATCGTCAGCAAAGTATTGCAAAATAAAAAGATTCAAATCGATTTAGCCACAAAGCATCTGGAAGGTTTTGACGTATTCTTCGTGAAATACAAAAATGAAGGATTTAGCAAAGCTAGTATATTCGCAGAGAGTGAAATTGCAAAGGAAATGAACATAACATCAGATTTCAAATCATCATACAGGGGAAAAAAGCAGAAATTATTCGATTATGAAGGACAAGATGAATCATCGACGATGAGCGACAAAGTACATTACTTTTTAAAAATAATAGATATTGTGTTAGTATCCTTTAAAAGTAGATTCGAATTATATGCAAATCACCAAAATATTTTTGGTTTTCTATACATGAATGAGATTGGGAATTTAGATGATGAATGTTTGTTAAATTGTTGCCAATATCTTCATTTACATTTGGAAGGAGATTTCGACGGAACTAAAATGTTTGAAGAAATTAAGATGTTCCGGTAAATAACGTAAATCAATTATTCGGCTTTAGATTCGATGAATTACATTGTAAAAAACAATCTTTCGGAAGAATATCCAAATTTATTAATCGCATTACAAATTATGTTAACGACGCTAGTGACCGTGGCTTCAACAGAACGTAGTTTCTCGCGATTGAAACTAATTAAAGATTATCTTCGATCATCGATAAGTCAAGAGAGATTTTCATCTCTGGCTATTCTACAAATAGAAAGTGAAGTAACAGATTCAATCGACTTTGATGATGTTATCAAAGATTTGGTGTCGAGAAAAGCGAGAAAAATTATTTAATATTATTATTGGATTGTATTATTATTTAATATTCATCTTATAAAAAATATATATGTAGCAGCATTTGTAAATAAGTAATTCCTCGTTGTAAAATTGAAATATAAGATTTGGATATGTATTCAGGCCCAGCAAAATTTTTGAACCCGGCGCCGCGAAAGGTCACGCCTACCCTGCATTAATTAATAGACATTATCTATAGACTATCCATTATATTACATTATAGATTATCCATCGTGATCCAAACTACGATCATATAAACAGGTCTCGCCACTCACGTACCGAAACCATAGAAGAAACCGCTCGGAAAAATTGAACTGTAAAAAATCGTAAAAAATAGAAGGCAAGAGGGTTCGCGTCCCATACACGAGTGACATGCTATGATTTTTCACAACTCAACTAATATTGATAAATTCAAATAAATCATCTATCTCGCTCAGCATTTTGAAATACTCTTCCGGAAAACACAGATGCAACAATCAACTCCGCCTAGCGAAACACTTATATTGTAACATGTAACGCGAAGTTTCAGTACTATGCGCATCAATTCAAAACTAGAAAAATCAATCATTAATTAAACAGGAAACGATGTATACATGCGAGTAACATGTTATTCAGCCATGTTTCGTGGAAGATTAATTTCCTTAGCGCATTAAATAAACAGTGACCACGTCTCCGATCGGCCTTGCCTGACCGCGAAACAAGCGAACAGAGCCCAGAGCGTTTCGCAATGAAATGACGTATCTCGCGGGAAATTGGTCGGCAATAGCGTCGAAGATTAACAACTCGTGTCTAACTGACCGATAGGAAGCACATACGATCAAAACGATAATTAATGCCGGCGGCGATTGGCCGTTCGAGGGCGGTACCAGTAGGAAAACTACAAAGAAATCCCTTTGAAGACGCTACGCGTCGTTGATTGTAACAAACAGCAGCAACAACTGGCAAACAGGAAGTGCATTGTACTATTAACTCTGTTTAGACTTCGGTTAATTGAAGATAAAGTCAGGGTCTAACTCCTTCTTCGTTGTAACCGCAGTGCGCGTGTACTGAGTCATACATGCGTGCACAAGTCAACCTGCGTAAGCATTGTTAACACCGTTAACATAATGCACATATGCAATGGCTTCTTCTTTTCATTTGCGTTTTTGTCCTCAACCCTTCTCCTACCCGTGAACGACTCAAGTATACGATTTTTACATTGCAACCTGTACTAGAAAAAAATTTCATGTTAAAGAATACACATAGATTATTTTCTGCTAGGCGATGCACTCGAATATGCAGTTTCTTTGCGTGGAAGAAGTAATGCTAGAGTTGAATAAAATTTAAATGTAGCTTAATTTTTTAACAGTGTAGAATGTTTCAATAGTGAACTACTTAGAAGATACTTATCTCTTTATCATCAAGATTTCCTGCATTTTTGATATTTAACTTTTTATGGGAAATAAATATTAGTAATTGTGCTACGTATGATGTGAACTTAAGATGGGAAATTGGCACTTTATTTGGCGGTTTCCTTATTCAAACTTTTCTATCATCATATTTCCGAAACTTTTTTCATTTATGCGAAAAGTTCTTTTATTTTCAAATTCGCTTCTTTTAATGGCCAAGAGATTCGAACTCCAATGCTCAACAGGTAAAATTTTAGAAGGCACTAGTTTGTAGAAGAACAAGCATAAATTTTAAGAGTAAGATAATTGAGCAAGATATGTATTTGTTTTATTAAGAAAATCGATTTTGAGAAGGTTCGTAAAATATTCTCAAACTTAGTAAAATAAGTCCTCATTTTATGAATTCTAAAATACTATTCGGTGTAAGATATTGGAAAGCAAGTTAAGAAATTATATTCCATGAGAAATTAGAAATTGTAAGATATGTTATGATAGAAGCAGAATTGAAAACACATTACTAATATACATATCATAGTAAAAAATTTCGTGAAAGCAATAAATAAACATTGAACAAAAATGAAAAATAAATTTTTTGGTTTTCCTAAATACGTTTCTTGACCACTCATATTTGTATGAATCAGAAAATATTTATCAATTATATTCATAAAAAGTAATAATATATATACAATTTATTCATAAATTATTATTAATTTGCATAATCTTCGACTGTAATTTGCACCATGTCAGTACCTTAACAGACAATAGAGACAGAAATTCTCTATATTTCCATTGGACCATTTTTTATGTTAATCGCTTTCTAATCATTCACTCATATTACATAATTCAACCATATCAAAATACGATTAAAAGGAGAATGTATGGGCCATTAAAATGACAAAGATTATAAGAGAGAAACGAGAGTAGATCATAAATAGCTTTGATAAGGTTATTTCTAATTAAGGAAATTTAATTCAAGGAAAACAAGAAACTATGCTCATAAGGTTGATTTAAAGAATATATTTATTCTTACTATCATTATCATCACTTTTATCATTAACTAATAATTTAAGGCATCCTCTGATAACAAAAATCAACTGTATTATTAACATATCTTCGGTGAAATTCACTTTTTATTTCATTTAAAGTTTCTAGGTTCTAAATGACCCAACCATAGTCAAGTGGAGGATCTTAATAACAAAAAATACAAACAAAATAGATTTTGTAAATTTTATAGAAATTTTTAACCTGAAAAGATAATGCACTGTTTTCTTTTTTTTATATTAACTACATAAGTATTAAACTGAAAAATAAAATAAAGAAAACCTTAGTTACACCGAATTACACCGGATAACTTTGGTCTATTTCGAGACTCCTTTTCACAAATACAAAAAATTATTAAGAAATACAGTTATTTATATCAAATTTTTGCCTTGTATATAATTTACCAAATTAGGTCCAGAATAGCTTTCAATGATCTACATGTGGCAATGGATTATTTTACTCCAAATAGTGAAATGTATCGTGTATTTATATTAACAATTCAATGGCCATAGTACATAGTATTTTTTCACGAGGATACAATTTTTACTCATCAAAAGAAAAGAAGTTCGTTTAATGTTAATATTATAAGATCATTCTCTTGTTTTTGATATTTTCTTTTGGCGGAATTTTCCTTATTTTTTCAACAAATTTGATCACTTTATATAAAATTGAAGATTGAATTGTAAGGTGTTGGAGCTCAGGTGGCTCAAATAATCCTTACTATATTTTACCTTAGTAGCGAAAAACTCGATTCTTAGCATTGTTCGATATGCGTTTACATGGAAAAGAATCCCAGAGACTTCTTCCATGCGTAATATCATTATACCAGCCTGGACCGCGACAATGCTAACGGATAAATGACACTGTTCAAATTCAAAGCCCATTTTCAACAATGTTCGAATGTTACGGTACCTATATGCTGATACGTGGCGACTAGAGTGAGAAAGCAACGTCACAAACGACATTCCACGACGGAGAACGTTACTTGCATATACCGGCGTTCTTCTTAACTCTCCTTTTTCCGATGACATACAATCTTCGACGTATTATGCCAGTGTATACGTATGTCGTGACTTTTAGTTCCAGCCCACACAGTACACTGACCCTTGATGCAACCGAGTACAGTGCACATGGTATCGTGTATTCAGTACGAGAGGAATCGCATTCAAGAAAGGAGTCTCTCTCTCCTTCATTTAGACTCTCCCTGCCCCTCTTTGCCGATGCCTTAAGACCATCACGATTAACGAGCAGTTCGAGGAAAATGTCTCTTTGACGGCTTAAGTAGCTTTCGACCGTACTCCGACACACGGCTAGAGAAACGTATTTTACGTAACGCCAGAATGCTTCGTTAGTCGGCCATTTATAATAGTGAAACAGGTTCAATAGGTTCCCTCAGTTTATAATGACTACGCGCGATTTTTCAAGTTTCCTGCCTTTAGGCGTGAACGCGCTGCGAGCGCCGGACGTAAAAGAAGGATATCCTTATCTCACAAATCTCAAGACTCGTTGAAGAATGGAAAATTAGGTCGCGTGAGCACCAGTGTAAACGGATGCATCTTTCGACCGGAAATTATGAAATAAATTTTCCGTCATGTCAATGTTCGTTTCTATTTCGTCTTTCGTATGCTGCTACATAAATATTTACGCTTCGTTTAGAGCTGAATCGAAAACTGTCAGCGGTGTGTCAAGAGAATGCGTGGCTTCTTGATTATTTCAGTTAAATTTCTGTCACTTGTATACAAAATAAAATGAGAAATACGTTTCTTTTTTATGGAATAGTATACAGGGATATGCTCCTATCATATTGCACACTTGTGACGAAAGTGACGCAACGCAACGATTTCCGAGTTGCCACTATGAAAATGTTACGGAGATATTCCCCGACCAATTATGGAAATCTCGTTCATTTATCTTGATAATTCGGGTTATAGAGAGCAGTTATCTTGTTTTTCCTAATTCATGAGGCACTGTGCTGTATTCTATAAATGCGTTATTATTGCGAGTTGTGTCCTGGTTAGAATGGTACATTTCCAGCGTAAGGAACTAAAAATGGAAAAAAGATACACTTGAATGTGTTTTATGAGCATTATTCTCCTTGTTCGTAAATTTAATTTAATTATGTTCAAATATAGTTTTTGCTTCTTATGGCAAACATGCTTTTTCAAATTAAGTTACTTTATAAGGCTAGGACTACACAGGCGTTTTATACACCGTGTATTACACGTTGCGTTTTCTCCGCCGAAATAGGCACTGTATACCTTAGTGCAACTGTTTATATAAACCACGCACTGAAACGCTCTCGAAACACCGCGTGTCGCCGCGCTGTCTGTCGTGTGTTGCATGCAGAAGACAAAACACGCTGACAATGCGATACAATATTTAGTGTCGATGTGTAACACGCAGCATATAAAACGCTCATCCGGTCGAGATGCTACTTCGGCGGAAAAAACGCGACGTGCAACATGAGGTGTATAAAATGTCCGTGTAGTCCTAGCGTAATGACTGATAATAATAAGGAGAGAATTACATGTAACTTACTTTGATAAAAGTAGGTTGGCTTTTGTATATCTTTGTGGATGCGACGAGTCAGTTTGATTTGATGTAATAGAAAAATTCTTTATATATAGTTTTTGATACTCTTGTAATAAAATAACGCTGATATCTAATCTTTCTACGTTGTAGAGTTTCGACAATAAATTGTCTCATATTAATCATACGTCATTTTCTATATTTTGACATATGAATTGTTATATGAATTTTAATATTAAATTGAAATTCGTAACTTTATGTAACACAATCATTCTTTAATCATCATCAAATCATTCCTTAATGAGAAATACGATCAGAAGGAATCAAACATACAGAATTTATAATTATATATTTTTGAATTAAATAAATATAAGTATCCATTAACACATTGCTTACTGATTGTCTTATATAAAAATCAATAAAATTTATCACCAGCTAGACATCATGGAATGAAAAAAATTCAATAATGTCTTTATTGATACAAAAGTAATTTAAAAATAATTTAATGACACAACTTGCACGATTTTATATAATACAGAGAATAGATAAGGGAAACTCCACTGTGTTAAGAATCTGATGCTTTTATTCATTTCTGGAAGTAACGTAAAGTTTATAATATTAGATTTTTCTAATTAGTTATCACTGTGACTGCAAGCAATGCACGACGTACCTGTACACACATACATACATACATACAATACACACTCATACATACATACATATATACATACATACATACAATACACACACACGTACATACATACATACCTACATACATACATGCATATGTATGTATGTATACAGTCAATCATAAAAATAAGCATACAGTCAATAAATGTTATTAAATGATTTATCAAAAGATACTAAAAATACATTGTCACAAAATCTTTTACTTACATATCAGAATGAAAGGACCTTCAATTTGCTAAATACAATTAACATTTTTCAAATAGAAATTGATAGACGATAAATATTTACACTTCATTTAGAGCTGAACACTTGAAGATTGCACCAGTAATTAACAAAATCTGTAATTCCGGTATTATCAAAAAGATAGCAGGCCGTTATTGATACAAAGATCCCATGAAATATCAATATAAGTCAATTTTTTTATGATTTCATATTGCTATACCAGTTGTACATATACTTCTATGATATTGTATATTGTATTCTTTTATTTCTTCTTTATAAACATATGATACAAAAATATTATTTGTCTAAATATGAGTCTAGATTCAATCAAAACATATGTCAAAAAATTGACTAAACCTAACCTTATTGTCATAATATTTCAAATTGAAAGGATGTATTGACATTTGTAATTTAATTGTTTACAACATTTTTATGTATGCAAGGATTTATATATTTTTTTTTCTTCTTAATAAGAAATGATAGTTTCAACGCAAGATAATTTTGAAACAAAATGGCGGGAGTGCCAAAGAAACGAAAATTCTATCGATATGGTTCATGGCTGATTTTTATGAAGTTTAATAGTGAGTCCCGGGTATAACGATTTTAACAAGAACTAAAGTACGAAGACTACGTTATTTCTAGCTCATAATGAGAACCGCATTAGACAAGACTGATTACTTTTACGATATCGCTGAAACGAGATACATATATAGGAGCAAAAGAAATTAATTAAAGGAAACTTCATTATGATCATGTACCTTGCGGTCTCACCACAAGCACCGCATCAGCCAAGCATAGGAATATCTATTTATTGACAGAATTAGACGACCTCAATTTTCTGTTTAATTTGCTGTATGTAAATTTATAAATAGGTCGTTCTGGGATGAAAAGATGAAATATTATACGTGAGTATTTTATTAATAGCTTATTAAATCGAGTTCTGACTAGAATATAAAGCGTTAAGAAATAAGAAAGATTTGATACTGCTTAGAGTATTTATCAAGAATTTTCATAAGAAACGTAAATAGGTTCTTGTAGCTGCGACAATATTATAAAACAGTTACTATTAACCGGTAAACAATTAAAAAATTCGACATAGTTCCAATACATATTTCGAAAATTCATTCGCATTTCCCCACTTACCTCATATAGAAATTACTTTTTGCTACTATATTTTTATAGCTCACGTTAAATCTGCATGATTCTAATCTTTTATTCTTATTTTGAGAATTAATTAAACAATATTTAATTTGTAATATTTCACAATACATTAAAGCCTATTACAGCACCATAATTCAAAATAAAATTGCATTGGATTTAGAAGTTACTACATTTATATAATACTGTTTAATGTTAAGAAGATTAAATATCGTTTTATTACAAGCAAAAAGCAATGTATTGTCACAACAATTCGACTTGTAATAATTCACATAATGGGATTCATGTTTTGCTTGAAACCGCAAACGCACCATTCGTAGTACGCTCGATTAATCTTCGAAATCCGATTGCCAGTCTTAAGTAATGTTAATTAAAGTGGCATGTACACCTTCGGGAAGTTTTAACGTCGTTCTCACGATCAGAGTCGATGCAAAGAACACGATGTTCACGTAAACTTGTCAGCAACTGCTTCGGTTCATCGTCTTTTCCATCTTGGGTTGTGGATCATTGAATAATTCATAATTTACGAGCGCCTTGTTAAACCAGTAAGTGCCTTTTTCCGTTTGCCCTGTTTCTTTCATGCGGAAAAATCGTATTACGAAGCGACAAAACGTGCTTCTCCCCCTTCTGACCGACGAAAGGTTTGAAGTCGTCAAACTGGTTTCACGTTGAACGCCGCTATTTCATTTTAGTACCGATACCGATTTGATCAAGGGTCTCGACGGAATCACGATTTTCGTTTGTTTACTCTTGTTAATCAGGTAGATTTTTCAAAAAACCATTTCTTCTAACAAGTATCTACTTTTGTTTAGAAGATTTAGACAGTCTTTTTATTATTAGTTAATACTTTTTTTATTATAAGTCTTCAAAACAATTATATTAAACCTGCCTGCCTTTATCTATTTACCTATTTATCCCATAAATATTAATTGCATCTGAGTAGCAACTTGAACAATAAAGAGTATTACTCCTGGCAATTGCTTTGTATGAAATAGAGTATTACCACAGTAGAAATCAAGGACTAATTCGAGTTCAGGAATTTGCGGCATTAAGCAATTGTGAGTAAGAACGCAAACAGACCTGCATTAAAGTGACCTGCAGTAAAGTGACCTGCAGTAAAGTTAGATAATCTTATATCTTATTTACTAAATCAGAGAAATAACTTTGAAGTTGAAAATGAGCTCGATAACAAATCCATAGTTTTGGAAAATAACTGGTAAGATATCACTCGAACAAACTTGGTGAATCATAAAATAAGGCTCATTATCGCATAAACATTATACTATCAACCACTATTTATATACTAATGTCATTTTTTTAAACGCAATATACGTAAGAAATTTGTTTCAATATTTTTGTTCTATTTTTTTAACAATTTGAAATACGCAGTAAGTTTAGAAAACCAAAATTTAGTTTCCCATTAAAATATTATTTTTAGTTGAAATAAGAAAATAAAGTTGTGTATTATATTTCACTATAAATTCTTCAACTAATTCAAAGATACATATATGAAATATTTGGTAATGTGTCTTATAAATTTCAATGTTCGTCAGTTTTATTCCATGAGATCTATTAGGGGAATAGCTAATTATTGGTAACATTATTGGAAAGCAATAGGTAACATTATTGGAAATATCCATTGATATTATGGTCAAACGAAATTTTGAAATTTAATCACAACAGATAAACTTAATGATTATTATTATACTGTGATACTGACCTAAATTTCAAGAAAACGATTAGTTAGCCAGCAACCGATTCATATTTTATATAAAATAATACTAACTCTGTTACTAACACTTGTAATTTTGCAAATATAATATACGTCGACATTTTTTTATCCTTTTAATAAATGTTGCAATGAAGTACTCTATCTTAATTACCATATCTAATCATTCAGTATTAATTTCCTAATTTTCATGTTAAGCAATAGATATTATTAAGAAATGCATATGTACAATACATGCATTTTTCGTATATATATACAGAAGCAGTACAGTATGACTTCTATTAATGAATTATATATACATCAATGTATAATAATAACAAATTCGTCTAGAAATCACTTTATTAGAAGAAAATGGAGTTTTTCTTTCCAACATAATAATTAAATTGTAAAATAATTTGCATGAGCCTTATTGCTCTATTTCAATTGAAATAATTTCCTTATTGGTAATCTACATCTGTGAATTATCTTCATTTGCACAAGCCATGCTTCGAATGAAATATTTCAATTGTAAGAGCAAATGAGATGCGTAGAAATCTAACAATAGTTTATCACGGAAAGTTTGACGACACTATAAAACTTGTTCCCAATCACAATTTTATCGATTACTGGCTGATTGATAAGCTGATGGCTGAAAGGATTCAGCAGAGATACGGCACGCGCAACCGTACCAATTCTGCATGCAAGCTTTACACGTACTCGCATTAACCACCGATCAAAGCGTTACACCGAGCAACAATTCCAGGCACGCAAGACTACTGTAACGTACACGACACGCTTTAATGCTTACTTAGGTGAACTGCAACTGGTACTCGACTATTCACCTATTTTGAAATATCGACAGAAAGTGTCATCTGCTCTTGTTAGCAAAGTTTACTTTTGCTTTATAACTTAATTATACTACTATTTTTCAACAGCGGTATTTCTGTAGAAATTCTTTGATTAGAGAAATAGTATCTTTTAAATCATTATTACTATTTTAAAAAGAAATGTAGATACATTTTACTAGATATAGGTAATTTAAGTTTTTCGCATTATTATATTTAAGTATCATTAATTCTCTGTGGTCCTTTATATATTAAATTTTTTTCAATCTTAATATATGTATAAAACATATTTTATATTATATATTAATTTAATAGAGTAGATGAGTTATTGATTGCATACATATAAAAATATATTCTGAAATTTTAAACAACTTTTAAAAATATCATATTAATAATGAATTAGTTTAAATTAGGTATCAAATGCTCCGACCGCAAAAGTTTAATCTATTATGATCTTTCACTATTTAAGATCTTTATGAAATAGTAAACTACTTAATGGATTGGTTAAATTTACATATTTTTTTTAAATACACAGTTCAAAATTCTCTTTAGGATCCTTAATATGAATTTCACTGTGATTCCATTATTTTTATAAAAATTCACAATAATTTGTTTCATTCAAATTGTGTTGTTAATTTTTATTAAATCCTTTTTTTCTATACTGATTGTTTCTTCTTATAATTCAAAGAAATTATATCAGTGACACCGACTATACCGTAGTCTTTCCTTCTTCGAAAATACTGTATTTTATCAACTGTACAAATTGATGAATTTTTCTTGGTAAAAAATATTCTGCAATCATATTGTTTAATATATGTAAAAAAAAGCATCAACGTATATATATTTTTGTGTTTATAAATTTATAAGTCAGAGTATTGAAAATTGAAAAGGTCTTGTCATTTTCATAAGGACAAAAGAAATTAGAAACATTAAAACTTTAAGAAGTACTTTAACTCCTACTGGAATCATCATTTCTTAAACATAGTACATTCATATGGTATGTACAATTTTAATACAGGGAGCTATCCTTACGTAACGGTTGGAGTCAGATGAGTTCCTTCCTCACAGCAATCCATTGATTGCCAGATACATTCGGATTTAAAGAAAAAAATCTCGACATTAGTAGTTTGTTCATACTTTCTTGAATAGCTTCTTGGTCATCAACCGGTCAAAGCAACCATTCACGCAGTCATTTTATGTGACACCATACAGTAACCGTTTCATTGCTTGATCCGTCAATCGATCATACCGAATAAAGTTCTGGCGCCCGTGAATGCCACTTGTCTGCACGGCAGACAAAGGGCTAAAAGCCGAGGACATTTAGTCGTTAAACTCAAATGAGATTAAGCCCAATTGCTCTGACAGCATATTTAAAGTGCTCGACGGCGGCCTCCTGGCGTCCCGTTAAAGCCTATTAAACTTAGTTTCCAATGCATTCCAATTCATATTGATCATCGTCTTTTCATAATCAAGTACCTACCGATTAATGTAAGTACCAATAAACGATTAATTGACATCAGATTTTGCACGAGTAACTTTAGTAATTTAAAACGTTATTGTATCAAAATTGAATTCAATAATTAATAATTGAAATAAATAAAAATTAATCTTCTTTTTAATTCCGTTTTACAATAAATACGATGAATTTATTTTGGAAAATTAAATTTTGTTATAGAGTATTGAATTTTTTAAGGAGGATACTTTTAATTTATAATTGGTTTTCGGGAATCAGACAATGAAACGGTTGTGATCACCAAGATTTTCATTCAAAGTTTCTTTAACTTGGAATATAAACATGTAGGGTGCCTCAGCTAGATGATTTCATCACCTAAATATCTGTCTTATTTACGACTGTATGAGAAGACTTTTCAGGACAAAGTTAAACATGTAATGATGGAAAGAAATTCAAGTTCATTTTTTTTAGGAAATTTCAAAGTCATTGGTGTATGGAAACATTGGTGTAAATGGAACTCTATGTATTCTTTTACATCAATGGTTGTATTACATACAAAAGTATTAGGGTACTTATTTCGGAAAATGCATGGTTTAAAAGATATAAACGCAAGAACGTCCTTCGCGTCTTTCCCTGTTTAGGTCAAGTTTTATAAAATTAAAGTTGAAATATTTTTTATACTCAGCATTTTCAGACACAAGTACCTTGATACTTTTGTATAGATAAAATAGAAAACCGCGTCAATCGATGAATAAAAAAATATAGGGTTCTATCTTAAAACATACCGATAATCTTGAAATCTCATAAAAAAATGACCTTGACAAAAAATTTTGTTCACCATTACATGTGCCCCCTGAAACAGCTTAACTTTAATCCGAAGAAGTTTTTTCCTATAATCGTAAATAAGTCAAATATTTGGATGATCTCATTTTGCTGAGATACCCTATATATATATTATATATATGTATATGTTACATGAGTTTTCGCTCATTGTTCCAGGAAAACTTGAAGATATTAATGCTTTTCTTTACCGAAAGGATTAAAGCAACTTTTGAAATTGTTTTGATGTAATTTCTACTTGTAATTATTTAGTGCAACTAAATGTATTTACATTGCAAATCATGATCAGCCTTGTAAATCGCAGGGCAACCGCTACTCAATGATAGACATTGATTTACAAGGTTGCCTTGCTTTGTGTTAATTCAAACTCTTCCCATAATTGCATAAACTGATCACACTAGAAGTAATTGACAATAGATAATAAACAGATCAAACATCTGCTACCGTGAAAAATGCTTAATGTTGAAATAATTAGGTATTAAGGACCACGGATTGATATTCCGTAGATATTACCGTAGATCAGATTATTGTGCGATATGAAAATTTTAATTTCGTTATGCAGAAGTTACAAAAAGTATTTATACTTGCTTTTATTTCCTAATAAAGTATTTTCTTATCAGGTTCTACATTTTATATTCATAGTATTCAATTTTGATTAAATAGTTTTTATAGTCACTGTACATCCATTAATATAAAAAAAATCTGTTTTAAAAGCTTACTTTGAAACAACCGTAACATCCTTTTTTATTTTTGTTACGGGTGTACAACAAATCTTTGTATTACTTTTCATTATTTTAGTAAATAGTAAAGAAGCTTAACTCAATAATAAAAACATCAAACGATGTAAAACAAATAGTAATGTAATGATGTCTAAATATACTAATGTCAGAAAAATATTAATAAATTATGCGTGCAAATGATTATATGACTCTTATATAATGATGTGAACTGAAACGTAGTTTATCTTTTTCTTGTCATTGTAACATAAAAATTAATCAAGTAATACTGAACACCCATTTCTTACGAAAATTTGCTCAAATTGGTTGAAAATATATTATTTATTGTATTATTTGTTTTATATATAAAAGCAGTTGATAAAACTTTTCTGTCAATTTTACTCACTTTAAGAATTCCATGTAGAAAGTGTTACAGCATCCGAAAGTTGTGAATACGCTCCTGTTCTGGTAGCGTTCGTCTGCTTACGTCTACTGACTTTTCTCGCTGAATAAAGTATAACTGACTTGCTTTATTTTACTAAATTTACATAGTGTCATGCGAACGTCTGTATGATGTAACTAATCTCTATTATGCATATGTCTTAGGCAGGGGGCAGACGAGCAGTTTGCTGCAGCGTCATCGGCGCGATAATTTTCCACTGTGTTTTAGAATACTGCTCGTTTGCACCAGGCATTAAGAGCGTATACGTAGCAGACCTCTTTTTCTTCTTCTTTTTTCCCTTTGTCGTCTAAACAACAACATTTCTACACATACAACAATCTGCGCATACAATAGACAACACCGAAATTTTGTTATATTTAGTAAGTATCTGGAGAGTTTGAGTGTTTTCTCCCCTTTACACTATCGTTGATCACTTCGCTGCCTTTAGTATTCGAGTGTTCATTACTCTCATTAATTAGTCCCTTCATTTATTTATTTGCACAATTATGCTTTTCATAATTAACTTTTCATAATTATATATCACGAAACACTGTTAAAAACTTTTGTTTTGTTTACTCTAAACATTGTGATCTGTGATTTGTAGCGGGAAAACATTGGTAATTTTGAGAACGGTGAGATGTAAGTAATTTTAATCAATTATATTTCTCATTTACCGAGGAACTGTAAAAGTCATCGTTGATCTTAATCCTAGTTCCTGCATACCGCTTTCATCAGTGAAAGAACTTTGATAAACTTTCTTATCGTGGTTTACTTTTAGTAACACTAATACTCTGATAACCGAGTCTTTCTTTACTTTTGGAACGATTTCGTAAGATGCAATGTACACAAACCTGGTCCTTATTTTGTATTTCATGCATTTCGGTCATATTTAACTAACTTCGAAGTGCCGAATAAAACAGGCAAAGAATTGTATAATATGGATCGTAACATTTCAAAATCAACTAGTTAAAATGTTAATCAATTTTTGTTTCAACAATTAAGTAATGAAATAAATACTAATATGCAATGGATAACATGAAACTACTTATTAAGAAAGTTCAAATATCACATAAATATAGAATCTAGTAAGATTCAAAAATCATCCATTCTATCATAGATAATATCTCTAATTTACTGCTATTTTCTACTAATCTAACTAATACTAACTAATTTAAGTATATCATACTTTATTATTTACTTTTAACTAAAATATTCCTTTGCAAGACATACAAAACAGAAACAAATTACAGTAACTAGATTTCGGACTTTTATACATTTATACAAAATTTAAAGATGCAAAACAGTACATGGTACATATACACAAAAATAAGTAAAAATAATTCACATTTAGTAATTTAGTCAATCGTGTTCATAAAAATAAAATTTGCATAAATATCAACGATCTGATAATATTTACGTATTTATGGGAAATTCAAATGTTAGAAAATATATGGGATGTGTATAATATAGAAAGAAATATGTAAAATATACAAAATAAAATAGAATACGAATCTCTATTTAGATTTTATATAAAAATGCAAATTTACATAAATATTCACAGCCTACTAATAAGTTATTAGTAATAACTATCAAAATTTAAAAATCAACATGTAAAACTGAACAAAATTACAGCGTTAATACTTAGATTTCAATATACGTCCTTTCTCTGACAATCTTATATTAAAACACTGAATTAATTATCAAGTAATCCTCAAGTTTGTCTAAATTACCATTGGCGTTAGCAGAAGAAAACATTAATTCAAGATACACAACTCAAAAAGTATTCAATTTGCCAAATCCGCCTTAACTCATTGGGAATATTACCGCGCCTTCTACTTGATGATAAAAGTCTCGAGTTTCGTTCAAGGAGGTCAAAGGAAGGAATTCCGGATAAAGTCATAGCGTTCTCGAAGAAAACGGTTTCGATTACTATATGTATTACCCAATCTCTCAGCCTAAAAGGGAAAAGAGAAGGACGGGTCACCGGTACTCCGGTCCGGTTTTCAGAAGGTGACGATAATACGATGAGATTGAGCTTGGTGTGAAGCAACCGCAAGGCATAATATCATTCATGGGTTACCGCGGTTCCATACATGCAGGTACCTGTGAACGCAGTCTATGTATTCGATGTACATATACGAGTACACGTTGAATACGTGGGCAGACGGAGCTTGGGGCCTGCTTGTTCACTCATGGCAATTTTTCCTTAGTGCCTTCACCTCGCTTTGCTAAACTTTCGCCCAGGAGTAGAAGAAACTGTCAATCGTTGCTTAGTCAACGGGCAGATCTTTTCCTTCTTTTCCTTTCTCTTTCTTTTCTCGTTCTCATATTTTGGTTATTAGCGTAACCATTTGGCAATAGGGAACGTTATTGTAGAGTTTTACAATGTTTGAGGAAATTTAGTCAGATATAAATATACAGGCCCACGAAAGTATTCGAACTTGTATGAAATATGTTATGTGTATTATACGAAATATTTTGAGATTTCATTAGCGTTGTCACGATACTTGATTATCAATGTCATATCGATAAAATATAAAACAAATCTGAAAATGTGTATAGAAACTACAAAATATTAGGTCAAGTACATATTTCGCTGAGATCACAAAACATTTGAACAGCCAATTATCCATTAGATCAATAAACCTCAATATTCGGTAGAACTAAAATGACTATTTATGCCGTATTCTACCACTTTACTAAATAAATATTTGCAATAAATATGTTGTATTTTTTGGATATATTTTCAAATTGCTCCTAAATTTTACTAATATAATCATGACAGTAGTGTCTCATCACAATGCTATTTCAAAATATTTTATATAAAACACATATACGTATATATACAGTATGGGTATAAAATTTTCCAGTGGTAAGTGTTCAAGTAATTTCATGTACGAGATAGAAGTGCGTTAGATAAATATTGAAAGATACTGTTAATTTTGAAGTTAAAATATCTTTGAAGACGAAACGGTTAGAAAATTATCAGAATTGATGGATTGTCGAATATGACTGATAGTATGACAATTGACTACAATACAGGTTTCATAAGCAGATCTGGCATTTTGGATGGTTGGATAAATTGACAAAAATGAATAAAGACAAGGTCATTTATAATTAAAAATATGAACGAACAAAAGATATGAAAATAGTTGGTATATTTAGAATAGGATATGAATATATTAATGATTTGGCTTAAAAAGTACCGAATCTTAAGTAAAATTTAACAGTGTACGTTTATAAAGTATTTATCATGTAATCTGCCCAAATGTTGCAATGATACATATACATCCGAAAAAATAACAAATAATTTATGACATTAGAATAAAATAATTAAAAGAAATATTTATTAAAAAATATACATAAATTTTATTATGAGTGGAATCTCAGAGACGTGTATTTTAAAAATATAGAAAGCTTGCAGAAGTACACAGTTTGGAAAAATAAATTTTTCGATGAATAATTTCTGAAATTTGTCAGCACATAATTTGTTCTTCTAATTAGCAAGAATAATAAAAAGTCGATATTAATACAACTTGAGACTGAATAGAAACAACCGATGCGATAGATTCGCAATAAATCCGATTTCTATACGCTGTCGTTTCATACCGCTTGATCCAGCCTGTTTCAACCAATGCAGTCAAAACATTGATTTATACCATTTACACCACAACAGCCTAAACTCGGACAATTTACATTTCCTTCCCGTTCCTTGTTTCCCTAACTTGTTATAGGATGAACTGTTGTAACGTTTATAATCGCGTATATATCCGCGAAAAATCGATACACAGGACCAATTGCCAGAATTGGAAAATAATTAAATTGTAGCTCTGGAATTTCTAGCTTTTGCAACAGGATGCATTTGTTGAATTTAAACTGAAAACGAGAAAGAAGCCAGAAACATTGGAAACAATGAAATTTTATTCCTGAATGTGGTAAATTTGCGGGTTTTTCCATTGAAACCAAATGTATCAATAGTTTGCTTAAACAATGCGATACTATTTTTGTGTTTATGTATATTTATAATAATTGTTCCTTTTACATTATGCAATTTTATCTCTTCATTTGCAATTTGGAACTACAGTAAATCATGTCTTTTAATAAAATAAAATTATATTATGAATAAATATTATGCAATTTCTTTATTCTGAATTTATTAATAGAAATCGATTAACTTTTTCATATGGTATCATTTACCATGCAATTAAGCTTTTGAAATAATTATAACAAATATTGTGAAAATTTAAAATATGCTCATGATTACGTAAATACGTTTCCAGAGTTTCTCAGATGATAAAAAGTATCAAAAAATGTTTATCTACGATTAGATACATTAGTAGCAAGCTACCTGTGAAGTTCGTGTACAGTTTATTTAAATGTTCTTAAATCGTTGCGATTATTAGTAGTAATAATTTTACTCTATGCTTTTAGTTAATGTTTAAACTGATATTTATAATCACATTAGCCAGTATAATAGATTATTAAGTAATTAATTGAAATCGTAGATTAAATTTTTGGATTTTCGAAAAAGCTTGATTTATTTTAAGACTTTTAACAATTATGAACCGTAAAGTTTTAAAAAAGAATCTAATATTCTCAAGAAAACAAAGTGAAAGCAGTTTCCAAAAAAATAATAACAATTATATTCTTTCTAAACAATTAGATTTTTAGCCATAACGTGATATCACTCCATCCTACACTCTACATATCACTACACAACAAACAACCCCAATCAAGTATGCACACTCATCATGGCTACCATATTTTCAAGACTGAACAGCATCTATAAATATGTCGAGATAGTTTGTAAGCAGCTATAGATGTACTGTGCCTTCCAGATCAACGGTTTGCTTTGTTACCAGGAGTGAAATAAATCGCGGAAGGAAGTCGTTGCTACCATGACAAACATTGTTTCCGCCGATACAGCGATGTGGCAAGGCGTACGTACGAAAACTCGTTGAAATAAAAATTCAGTGCGACGACCGGCGCGCAGGAAATGTCGACCATTCTACCATTATCTATTTCGCTTTTCACCAACGTTCATGCATTGTCAATGTAGGTGTAGCCCAGATAGGTGCAAACGCCTACGAATCGCGATGGAGGAGAGACCAATTTTCAAATAACGGAAACTCTATAGGTTGAACGCACTATCCATTAGTTTCACAGTGACAATGACGCTTTCTATATCGAACCCTGACTTTGTTTAATCTTTCGTTGATAGAGAGCATGTAACTTGTTTCTTCCAATGGTTTTCAGAATTTCTTTTATCGATTATTACTTATCCGTTAGAGTTATATCGGTATTTAGTAGTTATGTTTTATGGTATGATATAGGTATGATAAAAGGAATGGTGAGAAAATAGTGAATGATTATCTTGGTTATATTCGCTAGTACGTACAGTGGCTTACGAAAATATTCGAACATTTGTAAAAGTCTTTTATGAACTATGTTATTTGTGCTATACGAAACATCTTGAAATTTCACTAACACTCTAATAAGAGACGAATGTCATGATTATATTGACAAAAATGTGAAACGAAATAACAAATAAAACAATGCGACCGTTTCACGTGCATAAATAAACACTATGGAAACACATATTTCCTCGTTATTTGAATAATGTAAATGTTCATTTTCAGAGAAAACATCTACTATGAATCATACAAAAACATGTTAGTAGGTCGTATTCAGCAGCATAATAAAATAGAAAATTTGTACTTTTATTTAATACGTCTCATTAAATTATTGACAAAAGCAATAATACAATATTCGAACTATAAAAATAATAATTTATTTCAGAATAAATTTCAGATAATTATTTATCTAATTATTTATTTTAAAGGGGACGATCTTACCGATTTCAATGACGTTGAAACATGTTGTTCAAGGTCAACATCCTGGACAACTTTTCCTTATACATATTACGGTCGGTCGTTTTTAGTTTCCGAGATATTCGCAAAAGTTTCTGCTTCAAAGACAATATGTCTGATTTTGATAATCGATTAGTCGTCCCTTTTTCCAATGTAATGTTTACAATTTCAAATAACAATTATATAATATAAAGTTTAATATGAATTGTATTAAAATAATAAAGTTATACATTATTGTATCATAATTGAATTAATATGAATTAATCTGGCTTATTATCTAATATCTTAACTTATTTCACAGTAGCGTTATCGGCCGCTTCCTGATAGCGGAATAATTATCTAACAGAAACCTAATCCATTTTTTTTTCTTTCTTATGTAAGTTCAAAATGATTATCGAACGTGAGTTGGATTACATAAATATCAGTTGAGTTACACAAATGTACGGACGTCGTGAACCGTTCGTTTATGCCAGAATGAAATGTAATCGTAACAAAAATTGAACAGAAGATTTTTGGGAGAGCATATCTCGAAAATTAACGCTGAACGACGGTAACGTGTATAGGGAAAAGTTGTTCAGAATGCTGACCTTAGCAACATATTTTAAGGTCATGGAAATTAGTGAGGTGGCTCACTTTGTAAATAATTATCAAATTTCACTTTAATTTTATCCCTACTACTATCATAGTAGAGTTTAAACGGACAACATACTAAAAAGTGATAAAAGAACATTTTTGGAATGGATAAACACGAGTTCTTTTAATGATGATGCACATGTTGGAAGATAATAACGTAACATGATAAATAGTGGTAAATGAAAATTAAAATCCATTTCTGTATAATTTTACGCTATATTTACATTATTTTCACAGAAGGAATATTTGGTCAAAAATGGAAGAATCGATCTGGTACGAATATAAATACATGCATATGTAGCACAGTTATGGGAAAGGTACATATACATAAGAAGCATAAAGAAAAATAAGAAGCTCAGTCTTTATTTATATTGTATAGTCTAATTGTTATCATTTGATACAGTTAATCGGTGCAGTTATGTAACCTTCAGCTAGAGATTTGCGTTGATCTTTGATTCTGTTGATTGCGATTGAATTTATCATTGTGCCCGTTTCAACAAACGCTATCATAATATAAATAAAACAAATACAGGGTATCGTTAAAAAAAATTAACTAGACTGTGATATCTCTTTCGCCACTACACTTACAAACAAATTATTTGCATTATATAATACCCCATTCCCTATATACCAAATGAATATTTTTTGGGTAACTTCATTTCCAAATAGTTAAACTTATATGCCAAAAAATTGTCACAGTTTTCGAACTTTATTAAAATTTTCACTAAAAACCCTGTCTCGATTCTCAAATTTTTATATTTCAATATTGCTTTTAACACTTTAGCAAACAAGGATAATTTTTATTGCATTAGAAAATATTTTATCATAAGATTCGGACATATACATATATCGATAATATGTTTTTTATATTTCGTGCTGGAGATATTAAAGTTAGAAATATGCAGTTGGGTCGAATATGGACGAAAAAACGCAGCAGAATTAAGAATTGTATTACTTTTTTTACAGTATGTGAACATGGAGAGTCATAGAACAGTTAAAAAGTAAGATTCGATTATCAGAGCGATTGTTTCACCGTTACAGGGGTTCAGGTACGGTAGGAAACCATACAACGCTGTTAAAGAAAATATCTAGTGTCGAAGGGACTACGTGCTTTCGAAAGAAAAGGGCTTCCTTGCGCGAAAAATGATTAAATTTATCTCGCTAATAAAAGGAGTTGAGGAAAGTCAAGCTGTTCAATTTTTTATTTTTACAAACTATTTCCTTGTTTCCGAGGCATAAAATATCATAACCATTCTTATACGTGCCCTAGCAATAAATTGGATCATAAAATTGACCATTAAGTAACAATTACGACTAACTCTCTTTTGGTTGTTATTTTATACAATATGTATGTGGATTACATTAGGAAAAAATCAGTGCAAATTAATGTAAAAATGAATGTAATAAAAAACTAATTTATTGCAAATGATAGATTGTAGTGTTCGTATATTCGTTGAACAAAAGGCTATAATAAGTTAAAATTTTTTGCTGTGAAAAATATTCATTCTGAAAAATTATATTATTTATTAATAACTGTATTACCAACTATGTATATGATAAATATAAATATAATGTAGATATAATATAATCAAATATAAACATGAATACTAAATAGAAAATTGTATAGTATCATATATTAAACTTTAGTATTGCAAATTGAGTGCAAATTATGAGTTGTTATCGAAAAATATATGTAATATAAGTTTATATTATAGACACTCGAAAATTTTTATATAATAATAAATAAATATACGATTAATATATGATACAATGAAATACACGACTTTTTGTGGATTATAATGTTTTAATCAACCAATTACACATTAATTTTAATTTGTTATAATGAACGTAATACGAGTATGTATTTTCATTCTCCATCAATACTATTAACATGACAATAATTTATGCTTAATATATTTTAACAAATATATGACGAAATTTAAAATTGTAGGGTATATAAAACATTAATATTTTCAATCAACAAGCAATCAAAGGAAGGAATTGTTTAAAAGAGTTTTGTAGTTTACTTCATATGCAAATATTACGCATAGTATATTATAACTATCTCAAAGTTCCAACTATAAACAAATATTTCAATCAATAATCTTAAAAAGGAAACTGACCGTTTACTCACTTTTTTGCCATGTGAGAGGTATAAATGGTTACTTTTACTCGTGTTGGTCGAGGACATATTTGCGTTGTTGAACGATTAATGGCTTGCAATGTTACATAGGCTCGGAATTCTTTATGTATATCAGTTAGTACAACAAAATATATTTCGAAAAATCAAAACTAGATATCATTCTACAATAGTAAATTCATATACATATAACTCTGAATAAAAGATTCTGTGTGTGTGTGTGTGTGTGTGTGCGCGCGTGTGCGTGCGTGCGTGCGTGCGTGCGTGCGTGTGTGTGTGTGTGTGTGTGTGTGTGTGTGTGTGTGTGTGTGTGTGTGTGTGTGTGTGTGTGTGTGTGTGTGTGTGTGTGTAAAAGTTTATGATATTTATACCGTATTATTCATACTACTACTTCAATTTATGTTACAAATATATTTTAAAAAGTTATAAAGTCAATAATACGATACGAAAGGAAGTTGAAGATCAGATGTAAATTAATTAATAACAAAGGAAATCATTTTTTCCCTTCCTGTGTTTTTATACGTTTTGAAATTAGGAAGTTTTGGCAAATTTATTGCATTGGAACTTTTATACTACCCCAAGAGCTTTCAAATATTATAGCATCTATCAATATTTCAATATTATAGTATTTTTTACTATAATAATTTCAACAAGATTATTTAGTTTTACATGTACCATATTTAATTATAATTTCGGATTTCTAATTTATACGATAAAGCTGATTAATGGCTTCTATAGTATAAGGTATACTATAATAATAATCTCCCTCTAAGCCAAACTTGTCATAATCATTGAGTTTGACAATTTCAAATTACTCGAATACTTGCTATTCAAAGAAATGTTCGCTACAAATAAAAGTTGCATATATAATAAAGTTGATATCAAAGGAGACATGAAATATAATGATCAGCTTTTCGTTATTTCTCCTTTGGATTGGGTTGAAATATGAAAATTATCCGTTCAGTTAATCCGTTTAATTAATAAAATGACTACCAAACCAGTCAATATGACTGTCATATCAAACTTTTTATAATTACGACACTGCAGATACTTATGTGAAATTTATGTGAAATTTAAAAAAGTAAAAAAGCACAGAATGCACATTATATGCGAAATATGCAAAAATATTCAATAATATTAGTATTTACTTTTATTGAAATAATTTTAATTATCTATAATAATTAATAATTATAATAATTATGTATAACATAAGTGAGTACATATTTAAAAAGAATTAAAATATTTATAAAACTCCTTCAACTAATACACTAAGCAATCCCAAAGTAGGATTCATTTGATCAAAGTTACCCTGATAATTCTTATTTATGTCATCTCTATTTGCGAACGTATCGGTCCCGCGACTAAATGCCGATAAATCACAGCGTCCTTGTGCTAATTTTTTTCTCGCATCGCTCGCTGATCAGTATGAGCACACACAATTGCAACACAACATCTCGCCAAATGTATTTTTCGCGTCTTAAATTATAATATCAGGCGTGGGCGTACGATACATAGTTACATGTCACTTTCGAGCTAGGAACTCTGACCTCGGTTCGGTTGTCCCCAATTTCGAAACTTAACCTCTTAACGAAGTCTCGCGACCTACCTAAGTTAATCGCTTAATTAATTTCGTCGTCCGGTCGTTCGCATCGCTTTCACCCAATTAACCGCTGGCGTGCCTATATCGCGAATTTTAGATAAAATGCTGCAATGCTGTCTTAATCGATGTTTCTATCCTAATCCAACCGATAGTACAGAACATTAAATTATTTGTATTTTCTAATTTATGTGACTTTCTGTATAGTAGGTGTCTGTGTATTAATTGCCATGTATTCTTGGTTTCTGTTGGCATATTTGGTTAGAATGTTATTTATGTAACATTTGTGAAAAATAGAGAGCGAAATTTATAAAATTGTTACTTGTTAATGTCATTGTTAATTGTTAATATTCTAATCAATACTTGTTGTAATTATTTGTAATTTATAGTAAAAGAACATTGATATATTGTTCCATTTTTTACGTAGGTAGGTTCCTTCTTGTAGATGGTAGAAAAAAGACTACGTAATCATATTTTGGAAAATAAATTGGGTTGCGTGTATGAATATTGTAACGCAGTTTTAAAACAAATTTTTTTAACGAGATTAACAAAATATCAATTGAAAGAAAACGAGAAAGCAGTAACTGATTAATATTATATTCAAAAAGAACAATTTCAATTTGTCCATCAGATGTTCTTGCGTCGTTTGAAATCGACAATAATCATCAACAGATTATTTATTTTTAATATAGTAATGTATTGTACATTTAAATAAAGAATAATTATAATCAAAAAAATAAGGAAATTCCCATAAAGTAAATCGTCATATGTATATCATATAATATATTTTGATAGAAAGGGATATTATACAAATTAAAATCTCCAAAATTGAAATCCTAAGTTAAAGAGTGATATTCACTTCAATTAATATTCCGGAAGCTTTGTTGAAACATTATACCAGCAAACAAATAATAAGAGAAATTCCTAAAACAATTATAATTTTCAATTCAAAGTTCTCACACGAAAATTATTATTTTAATACACTAATTTGTGTTTTCAACTCTAAAGTTTTCTGAGATAGTTTTAATAGAAACATCTATTGTACTTCAAATTGAATAGTACAATAAGCATATCACATATGAGTATTTTATAATTCAAAGAAAAATGTTCTTTTTCTCATTAAAAATTATAAAAATATCTATTTCTTAATAAAAGCAAGAAGCATATACAAAAGATATTAATTCCAGTTCAATAGTATTTCTCGTAATAACTATAAAAACACTATAATTCTTTTCAGCCGAAAAACGAAACAAAATTTTCAGTTTATTCAAAATCATTCTTTTTCAGTTTCAAAAGTAAATCAAAGTTTGTTTTTAATAAACATCGTTGAATCCTAATACAAAATCTCTTTACAGTGGAATTTTGATTATTTCAACCAATCATGATAAAAGTTGGAATAATCCAATAACTTTCATATAATTCAACGTTTTCAGATAAGAGACGATCATTTATTTTAAACTATTTCATAATTATTAGGGTTAAACAGAAACAAAACCTTTGATATAGAAGATTCTTGTTCTTTTAGTTTTTATCCTTGTTTCCTAATCTTTCTTACAAAAGATAAAAGAAATTTTGAATTAATCAATTTTTTTAGCTTCTGGGAAAAAATGATCTTTTGTTAACTATTCGCGATAGAAACACAAGTTTTTCCAATACTTCTGTACACATAAACACGTAACGTACTAACATTTGAAACCAGTTTAACAGAAAACAAATACAATTATTAGGTAGTTAGTAAAATATAAAGGTATAATATTATGTATGCACAATATCAATTGTGAAATGTTTAATCGATATTATGATAATCAGGGTTCTATTGTATTTCTTTTTCTGTAATAAATGAATTTATGCAAAGCATAAATACAGGTATAAGATAGGCGAAATATCCTTTTATATTGCTTTTATTTAAGTAAAATACGCGTTTAACGATTCGCAGCAACTTGTGTCGTTCAAGTAATCTCTGGTTTATCCGAGAATCTGGCGTAAGCAGGAAACGAAATCCAGAACACCATGGTTGATCCGTGTCAGACTCGAGGAAGTTTGACCAGATGAAAAGAGACGACGACTCTCCGAACGAAAGGTAGGTATGGGAGAAAGAGGAGAAACAGAAAACGAGAGAAGGGTTTTGGCCGGTTGTCTCAAGGTTTATTCAGGCTTACTCAAGCAAAGTCTCGGTTTCGTTCTTTCGTATCGCTTACGAAGCCTGTGAAGCCTTTGCTGTCTCCTTGTATCTTCAACAGAAATAACAGGTTTCCTGAGCGCGCGTTGATTGCACCGACAATTTGCATTAAGCGTTTATATTTCTATTTAATGTAACCAAATACCACAAGAGTCCTCGCATTATGAACTGAAAATCTCAGATGTCTAGCAAGATAGATTACAAAATGTTTTTAAGAAAATATATATGTATAGGAATATTTCCAAGCATAGAGGAACATTTTATAAGTATAGAATTAAAATACTATTATAGATTATTAGAACACAACAAATTCGGCTAATTATTTAAAAAGCTGCCGTCATCTTGCATTTCGATGATTTTTTTTTAATACGTTGTAGAAATTAACATTTTGAACTTCTTCCTTTGTATGTTACTGCTGGACCCTTTTAATATTTTAGAAATTTACCAAAACCATTCGGTATCGCTACAGTGAACTTTGCCTATAATTGTGCATTTGTGATAATGTATGCGTTAGTATTGGTTGTCAGCCGCGTCATGGCGCGATGGCGGGATAAAATGCCACCTAATTCAAAACTACATAAATAAATATAAATAAATGTAAAACTATATAAACTGTAGACAACAGATAAAAATTAGGTTTAGGAAAGGTGGCATTTTATCCTGCCGGCAACCATTACTAACTCATATTCTGTTACGGACGCACAATTGTAGATGAAATTCACTGTAATGGTACCGACAGCTTTTTGAAAATACGTATGTATTTTGGAGGCTAAGACCGAAGTGTGGTAACGTGTATAAGAAAAAGTTGTTCAGATTGTTATCCCTCGTAACATATAAAAAAATCATCGAAATCGAAGATAGCGGCGGTTTTTTAAATAATTACCAACATTAACTGTACAATGTTCCTGTGTTCCAATTACGTATTGTGGTTGTGCTCTTTAATTATGTAATTATACCAATAAGGCAAATGATATTTATTTGGTCACAACACTTATATATACTACGTATAATTGATATAAATATATAGATTAATTACCAGCGATGTAATAATAAAGAACAAACAGTCTTGATTGTTGTTCAATTCAATAATTTACAATTTCTTCAGTAGGTAAATTTCATTTAAATTTTATAAAATCTCCGCCCCCCCCTGTAATATGTTAAATAGTGATCTCATAATGAAATAATAATTTCTTGTAAATTGAATCACTTCTTTTATTTTGATAAACTTATGTCTTTTATTTTATTCTCTTTAAAATTGTGAATGTCATTGACGTAATGAATTAAAAATAAAAAGTTAGTCATGGAAATATTGTGCGAATGAAAATTCATCCAAAATGAAGTACGGTATAACGATAGAAGTTTTATTCCTTCATTATTTGACGAAGATGGTGAATTTTACTTCATAAAATCATTTAGTACGTATATGAAACAATTTTTCATATTCTACACAGTAAAGTAACATAATTAATACCTCTATATGAAATGAAATATCTTTTACTTCATAAATCACATTACTTTACAGATCACGAAAAATACACTAATACGTGTTGAGAGTGATTGAATCGGCATAAGCCAGTTACTAGGGTGCGTGCATAGCAGTCTTCTTCTAATGATATGGTTCATGATCTCCGTCTTCACTTTCCGAATTATGAACTTCCACATAATGTGAATATAAGTAGCAACATGTATGTATTAAAAATTATAGTTTCTAAGCTAATTACATCGTGCGAATGGTTTTTATTTTTGATCTTGCATCCCAAAAGTAAGGCAACAAAACTAATAGAACTAAATATAACAAAACGTCGAATGAAGGGAATTATACATAAGTATAATAAATTTACTATATCTTTTTCACATGCAGACATCTTTGTTGAATGTGAAGAAGTTTTAGTAATCTAAACAAAATGTCACAAATTAGAGTTACTAAAAATCTCAAATTACCTGTACCTGTATAAATCTGAGATGTTTCCGACAACAACCTCAAAATCGACATTTCAAACTAAAAAAATCAACAGATCCGATCGTGAGCCATTAAAGATACGTATATGATTATTCAGAAAAAGTCCTGTTTTAAGTATTGTATTCTTTGAGAGATGGCTCTCTGGTTATGAAGTATAAGGATATATTCGTAGTGTTCCGGCATCTTGGTACTTTCAACTTTACCTGCATGTGCAATCGTAAATCGTTAGTACGACGAAATTGAGTTTCCTGCGGGCGGCACAGCAACCGTCATGAATTATAAAGTGATAACATCGAAAACATCGCGGGTCACGTTACATTACACAGAAATTTCAGTTTGAAACTCGTGCTCATAACGAACCTAACTATGTAATGTTAAAATAAACAAGGAAAAAACGATATATCAAGTACTACAAAAAAAATTCATATATGTTTATGCTCTAGCTATTTTATATTACATAATATTACACAATATTTACATAATATTTCGTTATGGTAGCTATTTATTATTTCTAATATTTATTTATTAAAGTTGAAATTAATTTAACTTCGTTTATGTAAAATTTTAATTCTATACCTTAAGGAATTTGGATTAAGTAAGAAGTGATCCAATATAAATAAAAGTAACTACAAAATTTAGTACATTTTATTGTGAAAGCTTAGATATTAGATTTTAGAGAAATATCTCTGTTTTTACACATATTATGAAGTTATTATTAATATTTTATTTTAATCTATGTACTTTGTATACATAGGTATGAATTTGTGTATATTCCGCCCAATAACAATTGAAATGCATTTTTTAGGTGAATATATAATGGTAATTATAATTATTTCTATTTTACATTATATTAATTATCATTATTTACTTGTAATTAGTACTTATTGCTATTTTACTATTATTTATCAGATAGTATTTTACATATAAATTGTATGTACTCGCACAGATGTTATTCTATTCATATTACAAATAAGCTATAGTCCTATTTAACCGTACTTCTGAAATCCATTTGTAACCTTTGGTTATATATTCTGTATATTTGCTTTATTTTTATACACGGTGTAGCTTCTTCTGTATTACATAAATTATTCAAAAGCACAATTTCCCAAATGTTTAAGATCTCTTGTAATTTAGTAAATTTAATGTAAAATGTCTTTATATGTAATTACATTTAAGTTACGACAAAAACTTGTTATACCTTGGAAAATGTAATGACTCTAGTATATTTTGGAACGACATTTCTTTATATATCATGTAATGATGCTAATGGCCTTCACACCTTGTGTCACAACCCCTCAGTCAATTCATGTGAGATGTTTGTTAATTTTATTTTTCAAACATCCTGATTTTACGAGAATATATTGCAGTTAGGTTAAATATCTTATTATGTGAGAAATGTTCATTGAAATTAAGCTCTATGGAAATAACCAGCGGTGGAAACACCAAATGTCGTTGTGTGTGTTAAAAATTTTATGCTCCGTTATCCAATGTTAGAGGGAATCTCTGATTCTCTATGAATGTTTCATCATAATCGTTTATTGACAATTAATACAACGCTTGTATTTACAATATAAATTCGTAGATAAAAATTTACTTTTTTAATATAAATCTTTATTGATGAATAACAATTATTCTGATCTACAATATTTATTGTCCGAAAATAATATTAAAACTTAAATTAAAGAAAAACTAAATTCGATAATAAATTTTTACAAATGTTTAAAATGTAAAAAATTTCTTAAAAAATTTAATAGTACTAAAAATTAATAAAATTAATAAAATAAAAAATTGAATTAGGATTGAATAAAATACGTATTCATTAATATCGCAACTTTCATTTTCAGTTGAAAAAATTAATATCATTTCGAAATTATTGCATGGGAACATTCATTAATTCTTTTTCTTCTTCTGCGTTTGATGTCGCAAAAGATGATGTTACGAGCACAAAAGATCAATCGCTTAAGGTACAATAAACGTTTTGACGGTTAATCTTTCAAGCCCAAAATGTCCTCACGCTTATTTTTTTAAATGAAACAGCATATAATTTTTTGTTATTTAAATAGCTATTATTGGACCCGATAACATTTATTTAATAACTTCTATTATTATTCTATTATTTATACTAATATATACCATTCCCTTCATTAATATCAATGAACTAACTAAGTCAATTAACTAAAATATAAGACTAGAAGTAGACGGTTAGAAGACAAAACTAAAGTAAAGAGTTTCATTTTAAGTACATATATTTTTTATATATTTACAATAACATGGAAGTATTTAAATATTTTTATTATTAAACCATTTGCAACAAAAAAGATGTTGATTTTGAATACAGTCTATGTGCCGAATTATTAACGTTAAATTAATGTTAATTAATGTACAATTTGTTAAAAAATTTATTTAAAATTTACGTTTCACTACATACAGCATATTAATAAATCAATAAGTACATTAAAAACGAAAACTTCGTAAACATTTCTTACATACAAAAACCTACAATTCTGACTCTGTACATAAAGAAACACGCGTAATGTACGAGACGCACCCGTGGTTGATCCAGAGATTTCATTTATCCGAGAAGCCAGACAGACTGGCTCATATGTGTTTGCATAATCTTCCGAATACCTGAATCCAGACAGCGTTTATTCGTGCATACGCGAAAGGTGCATCGAACTCGTAAGCTTACCTATATTAAGCGGCCCTTGACATCGCGTCGTCAAGCTATACGCGAGCATAAGCATTCGACCGCATTTAGATACGCGGTCGATGGTTTCTAAGACAAAGCTTGAAACATTTAACAGCGATGTTCGTCCAGTTACCATGAGGATTCCGGTGTTTAAAGTCCTCTTGGATGTTAAATATAACTGTAGGGGTGGCACTTCGGACGCAGTCACTAACAAACTCGAAATAGAACTACACTCTATAATACGTCCTCGAAAATACATTGCTAGTTATATTACTCTAAGCACTTTCATGATTAACGCACACTTTCAATTAGCTATTCTTGCATTCGATCGGATTATAAATTATGTGAAAGGAGTAAAATTGGTGCATATTGTTATAAGAATCGTTTATGGCAGAGGTCTTTGTAAAAGGTTTATGCAACCACGTAAGACATTCTGATGTAAAACACTTACTTATTCTTTTCTGAAACAATTCAAGTCTTAGGAAAATATTAGTTGTGTAGAATAACATTTCATAAAATGTCGTATTTCTAGTTAAGAATCTATTGTTACGTAGTTACGTTAATAATTTGATGTAAATATACAAGGAGATTTAAATATTTGATTACATTGTAAATGAGAGAGAAATGTTCTCTTGGAAAAAAACTTTATTATAATTTTATTATACCTGTGTGTACACATAACGAATATAGTATAATTAATTGATTTACTAGAAAATTAGAACATTTAAGTTACTAAAGAATCTAAATACATATTTATTAACATTTAAGAAACCCAAAATAAATATTCAGAAATCTTTACTGATCATAAAATCTTGAACTTTACATAATTTATTAATTTTACATAGTTTATGAATTTACATAATTAAATATGTTAAATCAAAATAATATATAGGATTTTTTCAACTTGTTTAAAATATTTAAATAAAATTTGTTCACACATAGATTCTTTGAAACCCCTCGATTAATCAACCTACCAAAAGTGTTACAGGAATGATAATTAAACCTTCACGTCATTCGTCAAAACCAGTTTTACTTGTTTTGAATTTTGAGAACGCGGACATCATTAACCTCGACACTTGTATCCATGGATAAAGCAACTTTCTTATAAAATTCCTCTATACTTGTCATTTCTCGAACTACAGAATAATTCGTATTCTCTCGCTTTCACTACCCTAGAAAGATAATGTTAAATAAGCACTGCCATTATAACAATGTAGCTTGGCAAGTTTTTTTCTAATCCACTCAAATTGATAATTATGCGAAGGAAGTTGCTAAGAATATTAATTTAGTGAATAAAAATTTAATTTTGTATACTCGATTGGTCAGATTTCCAGTCATTCAAAAATAATGGAAAAGTTCAACGATTTTCGAAAGAAGAAGAACTAAACGATTTAGAAGGGCCACCCTCTCTCTCTCTCTCTCTCCCCCTCTCCCCCCCCTCTCTCTCTCTCTCTCTCTCTATATATATATATATATAATTATATTATATATATATAGATAATATATATAATTATATTATATATATATATATATATATATATATATATATATATATATATATATATATATATATATATATATAGAAATATATATATAACATATATAATATATAATAATAATATATAATATATATAATCAGTTAAGTATATTTCTAGTTATGTCCTAAATACAATATATGTATATTCTGCATAAATGAATATAATGCAACAGCTATAAATATAAAAGAAGTAAATTTCTGTTAAATATGTAGTATTACCATTTGGTAACATATCTAGTATCATCTAAGTATTATATTTCTTCATAGGTATAATAGACACAGTATACTCCATACTACTATTGCGCAAACATATTTATATTATGAGAGTCTAAAGTAAGTATAAGTAAATAAATGTTATATTTGATCCCAAATAAATGATTTCTTGCCTTTATTACCATTATGTATTGTCATTATTTATTTATCACCATAACTAGATTGTTTGAATATTAATGCCATTCGTAGCTATTACGTTTTCTAATAACTAGCCTTTTGCTGTTGTGAGCGTATCATAAAGGAGTTAAAAATCCAAGTTAAAGATAACAAAATGGTGAGATGGAATCTTCAAATTATTTGTCTAGGTCTCCGTGGCATATAAATTATTACTTTCAAAATACATACATTTAGTTAAATATTTACAGACTAAAAATAATCTTTAACATATTTAACAGATAGAATATGATCAAATATTTAAAATGTACATATGAATAGTAACATATTCTTAAGAAGGTCACCTAAAATAAATCTTCTTTATGTTATATATGAAGTTAGTGGATATAAAAAAAATGTTTCTTCAGAACATAAATTCATTTTATAACGTATTTGCGTACTTTTAATTGTTATCAATTACATTAAAGAAGAAATTTTGTGTAATATACGAGTGTACTGATAACATTTGTATGACCTTTTTGTATAAATTTAAACTTGAAGAAAATACCACTAAAGTTACTGCAAATATAAATTTAATACTTAAACAATATTATATAAATGTTAGGACAGATCAATGTTGCAAAATTCAAAATTCATTTCATTACTGCTCATTTTTCATTAGAAAAGGAATCAAGGACAGCCATTAACAATAATGTTTGAAGAAGTATTACTGAAAATTAAACCTCTTATTTATAAGGATACATATGCATTTATTTGGTGATAGAAAGTTACTCTACTATACTACTATACTACTACTATACTACTTTACTACTACTATATATATTAAAGAGTAACTTATTTTTCTATAGATATATGTAAATGTATATTATACTTTTTAAATAATTTTTATATTCCTCGAAATGTATACATTAGTGAGAGGTAAACGAGCCTCCCACTCAACAGCTTTGGATGATGCTGCACAAATTTCCTTTAAATTCTAAATGAATTGCAGATTGCACACCGCATCAAATTGTTCAGTAACCGTATTAATGTTAATGAAGGAGGAATTCTCAACGTGATCATTCATATGATAGTCGAAGACACCGGTTCCAAAGTAACATCGCCCGTTGTTACAAATATGAAAAGAGTGAATGACCTTAAAAGATCGTTTTAGACACAGCCAGTAATTTAGTCAAGTAACAAGTAAAGCCGAATTTACACTGATTCTCTGTTGATGAGTCATCGGAAAACGTCTCATCTTTGTTTTATCCACGGCGATACACATACCACAGACGACTGTGCTGATAACCATGGGCAGCAACGCTTCTATTTTCTGACAAGTGAGTTTCAAGTGTTGCATTTTGAATTCAGTGTTCAATGTTCAATGTTCAAATAGTAGATGACTTTGCAGTGATTTAGATAAACAGCATGTATTTTCAAATTTTCTACTTTTGCCTTCTCTCGTCTCATAATAAACTATGTTTTAAATTAAGTACAATGTTCTGTGAAATGAGTTTGTAAGATACTCCTTAAAAATGCGGAGTATCTCGCCCAGATATTCGGACAATAATTACATCGTCTCTTGTAGAAGACAGTACGCTCCGCGAAACAATATGCAAATGTTTATGTTACTATTAGTGACGTATAGACTTGTGTATTAGTAACGTATAGATAGTGAATCCCTTTGTATTCATATTCTTAAAATGGTGAAAAAGGATAAATAAAACAAATGCTTTATTTATCTATACTTGTTATTCGTCATTCGAATAAAACTTTTTAAAATTAAAATGTTTAATAGTTAAATGGGTATAAATTATTTAAAATCAACAGAACATAACACGATTCTTTTAATTATTGAAGAACGCAAATAAAGTCATTGAATTTTTTGTTTAATGTCAAATGTTAATAACCAAGTGCATGAATCTTTTCATCACTGTAATATGAAGTGTTTAATATTAATTCTGTACTTATTGTTTAGTATTTTTTGGTATTCATCATTCGAATAAATTTTGATTGCTAATCGAAATTACAAACTTATATATAGACTGCACGTTCTTACGGGCGAGCTGAAGACTATATTGAAAGACAAAGATAGTACTGGGACCGGGTTATCGTGCTCTCTCTCTCGAATTGCACAAAAAGTGGGGAGAACACGAATAGGAGGGCGATTTGCGGTACATATACCATCAACGATAACAAGATTTTCCCCTCTTACCCACCATACATCCTTTTCAGAGAAGAAGGGGTACCACGAATATTACTCTCTTACTCTTGTATTCTCTTCACTACCTCTTACAGGTACGTACAGTCTATCTGTATAAGTCTATGATCGTAACAAGTTTATAAACTGACGGTTGACAAGCAGAAATAGTAGCGTGCAATCAGCTGATGGGGGTATGAAGCAGTAGGGTTGTGGAGAAGGAAAGTTATACATCCCTAAATTTCCGAAAAATTGCTCATAAGGTAATCTCATACTAGGCCGAGGTCTGTTTGTCTCAGCGAGTCGCCAGACCATTAGCAATTGGGCGTATAGAAATTGGGGATTTTTGACTTTCGTGAACGCTATCGAGGCTGGCGTATACGTTATAGATGGTATCGATCTTGTTGCATAAGGATCTGCAAAGCGGTAATTTGTGATCAAGATCAAATGTCGTAACTTCAATTTAAAAACTTCTTTTTCTGCAAATTCACAACTCCGCGAAGCTTCAATATTCATACATATTTCTCCTTTCATATGATTCTGTGATTAGATACCGGATTATGAAGACAAAGTCATGAAATTTTAAGTGAAACTAATTGTTTTAATTCATTATTTTCAAAATAAGGATATGTAATAACAATGAATTATTCTTAAAAGATGAATAAGTTTCTATTAATTTTTATTTATTTTTATTCACAAAAAATATATTTATAAAATAAAGGTTCTTTGATCCGAACAAAGTTCTTTTTTCATTTTGCCATTTTTTGCCCTCTCGTTTGCAATAAGTCCTCGAAAATGTTACATAAATATCCATAGTCTGCGAATCTGTTCTCTCCCGTAAACTATTCGATTGACAAGGTTGAAGTTTTAATTCGTATAATTAATGTTGTTGTTAACGCGTTTTATGGGTTATTAATTAATTACTCAAGTTGTATAAAACAACTTTAAACAGATTTAAACTTGAAATTAGTTTTAATGTGAATCTATTATTTACTTAACTTGACACATGCCTGCAAGTTCTACGTTCGTTTCATCACTTAAGTTAGTTTCTTACAAGTTAAATTAAAGTAGAAGAATCTACTATTTTACTTGTCTTGAAGTATTCCTTTAAGTAAACTTGAGATCTTTTAAGTTATTTTTTGACTTGAAAGAAACAGCGCTTACTATTTAACCTAATGTTATCTCAAGTTCCGTGTTTACGAATATTGTTTTCCTAAATCGATTGTACAGATACACCACTTTAAATATTTAATTATTAGCAGATATCCATTTTTCATTACTTACTAAATTTACACGATTTGAAATCAAGTAATTTAGTTCAGTTTCTAAGAAAGTGTCAACAATTTTCCAATGTTCTTTTCAATTGTGATATTACAAAATTACACGCTAGGATAATTTATTTATATAGATCTAGCAGATATAGCACAACATTTAATCAGATGTGTAATTACTAAGATTTTGCGCCGTCTAAATAAAAATACATATGAATAATTTCGAGAAAAATGTAAAATTAGTTTTAAGATAACATATTTTACTTATGAAAAAAAGCTTTTTTTACATTCAATTAGTTATTCATTTAATTAATCTAATCAGCACATAGAATATAAGAAAAACTTAAATTAATTTAAAAGAGCGTCCAGGCGATCCATATTATTGTTAATATTATAGTCAATATTTCAGGATTCTTAACATTTTGCTGACAATAAATGTACATTGATTGTCTAGAGCTAGAGGGTTTCTTACGTAGGATAATGTAGATGAAATAATATGATACATGACATGATTTATCCACATATTCATCTACGTATCTTTGTAAGAGACTTAACGTGTTCGATAAAATCTAACATAATATTCCACACTCTAGAAACTTGAAGAAAATGAAGAAAATATTCGACTTTTTAAAACTATTGGGGCAGTGTCTTGAATGAACGTCTGTTTACGATCTTCTGGAATGTTTCGCGATCGCGTGATCACTGAAGGACGAAGGATAGTCTTGAAGACATAGCTATACGTGAGACGGTATGATCATTCGAATCCTTGGATTCTTTCCTGAACAGTGCACCGTATGTTTCGAGGTCAGCCGTTGAATTTGTTCGAACAGGCAAGAACGGCGGTGCGGCTTTATTTAAAGTCCCCTCACGAGTCGCTGCGCAACTGGCGAAGCACGATTCGCTAACGATTCGCGTAATTTGCAATTCCTTCCTCGTCGTTCTTGCTCCGACGTCGAGCGTTCGCGATGTTTTCTTGTTACGTCGTTGGTGGCCGGCCTTTCGCTCTCGCCACTCTTCGCTACAAAGATCTCGCCGAAGTATCGGAAAAAGAGAACGCGATGAACGCGTCGCGGTGTTTTCATACTCGCTTCTATTACTATACATACAGTTGGAACTACTTACATACTAACTGATACCGCATTGATATCCATCTATAGCGGGTTATCAATTTCAATTCTGTATGAAGATTACAGGGGAAGAACACGATAAATCACATTTTCTATTTTTCATCTACTTATGTTTTTCCTGTGGTCTTCATACCGGATTGTGTCGAAGATGAGTGTAGGTATCAAGGAACATTGATACTTCGGTAATTTATAAATGAAAATTTCGATTCTGATTGATGCTTCTATGTTCCTAGTAAGTATTTATTTACAGTGGCTCACGAAAACGTTTGAACATTTATAGAATCTTTTTATGAATATATTAGGTGTTATACGGAAATATTTTGAAATTCCAATAGTACTATAATGAGACACAACTGTTATGATTATGTTGGTAAAATTTGGAGCATTTTTATGCTGTAAATGCGTGTAATTTAGTTTCAAACTTTACCAACGTGTTCATGACAGTTGTGTTTTATTGCAGTTTTAATGAAATTTCAAAAAGTTTCATATAACACACATAATATGTCCATAAAAATTTTTTATAGTGAAGTGTTCAAATACATTCGTAAGTCATTGTAGACATCGAATTGTTTGAGTAGCATCAACATGTACCGTGTTAGTTCCATCATTATGTATTCTCTCCTGTTAAACCAATATGATAACCACCAAAGATAATTATAATCGATCGAATGTTATTAGACGACGCTGGCACGGATCGTCGTCTTTCGAGTTCGAGAAATTTAGTGAAATTAACCACGACCAACTTCACTACACTTTTAACCCACATGCGCATCACTTTTCATTTCCTCGCTGACTATCTCCTCGATTGTTATCATTTCACAGGCTCGTTATACGTTCGTGCGTTTAATTGAATTGACCGCCGTTCTGGCCTAGAACCTTCTTCGTTTGAATTGACGCTTGTAAGGACGTTCAAATTGTTTATGAAAGATAATCTTGCACCTCATAGCTTCGTTTTTCGAAAACTATTGTCTGTATGTGTACGATTTGAATGGTAATATAAAATTTCTTTTCTGTACAATTTGAATACAAGACATGGAATAAAAAATGTTAATGAGATCAACGTTTGAAATTTTAACAGAGATAGGTTTCAATTTTTTCATAAAGTATCTGTCCCTATGAGTGGAATATTATTATTACATAGACTATGAAATAAATTGCACATTAATAATTCTATCAATAAAATTAAAAAAAAATATTTGTTATATAGCAATCCTTATAACATTATTTCGAATATTGATATTAGATTAAATATTAGTTATTTTTTATGGCTGCACAAACGGAATTAGCAAATTTTGAATTTTCTTATTTATTATATATCGAAAATATTTGATTCCTTGAATTTATTTTAAAGTATACTTCGAGATAAATATAAAAAGAATATAAAATTGTGTTACAACAATGAAAAAGGACTAAGATATAGTTATATATCTTGAATAAAATAATTTCGTATAATCATACATTTTTTCATGTCTGATAAGGACATATTATAAAATTTTCTTCTAGTTTGCGTAGCGTAACGAAAGTTTTCATTTGAAGCTAATTGTATGGGATCAGTATATTATTATTGGAGTAAGCCGCTAAATAAATAAAATAAGTTCAATTTTGTTAATTGATAAAGAATTCTGGAAATGCTCAGTTTCTAACGGTTTTTAACTGTGTAAAATTTTTGATATTATTATATTTATTATTATTATATTATATATTTAATTTTTGCCTTTCTAATAGGCATTGATATTCTGATAGTGTAACCCTGTAATTGCACACGAACGACTACTTTAGTTCTATAACAATTTTGGAACATATATACGTACAGACATATATCAATCGTAGAGTCCTTTCTTTCATCATTTCTATTAGGTCATCCCATAAGTTCGTGCCGACTTTTGTGTATACATTTCATGTGTCGATTTATAAACATACGGCGATAAGGGACCGATGCACTTGAAAAATGGGAAGAAGTTGTACAGCGAGAGGGGGATTACATTTTTTCATGAAACTGAAAGGTATATAAACAATCTTACATATATAACCGCTCAAAAAACGGAACGAACTTACGGGATGACCCAATATAAATTTGAATTATTGTGCTCAGCTTTCATAACAAATTAACAACGCAGTAACTATGTACTTTGTAGCTACGTATAATCAATGTAACAAAATTAAATATATATATCATAAATACCGCAATGAAAAAAGAAAAGACGAACAACTGTATGTACATCGCATCAAACGCAAAAGATACACTCTAATGTAATGTAACGTATCACTTTAAACGGTGTATTCATTTCAAAAGACTAAAATTTTCCATGCAACCCTCTTGATTCGTTTCAAGAGAACAGATTAACGAAAGTACCATTACTGAGAAACCACTGTGGTAAGAGTACTTCAAAGGACCGGCTATACTAAAACGTTACCTTGAATCCGTTATTCGTTATCTTGGAATCATCGCCAAGAAAGTTTTGAATGAAAATTTCAAAATACGTACCTGAAACAGAAATACATACACACATAAGCACGATTATTAATTATAAATATGTTAGCACAGGAAAACATTAAAACCCGATGCAGGTGAGAAAATTTGTCACGCGAAATTGTCACGCAATTATGTTTATAGAAAAATACGAAGAGATATAATATATATATTTATCTGCTTACCAGTATCTGGAAACTTGCTTATTTTTGCCAGCATATAATTTACATACAGAGTCACAAGTAAATATTATGTGTTACGATGACTACAATTTGCATTATTATTTTATTACTAGGAAATAATAAAATTAGTTTTAAGAGAGTATGCACTCCAGGAGGCCTAAAAAATAGGTAAGTCTATCATTTTGTTTCGCATACGCGTATTCAGTAAAGGTTCGAAAATTTACATAAGGATTTCATACATATACATATAGATACATAAAGAACATCTTAACTCTGTGTTCATAATTTTTATTACGTATAATTATAAAGTGACGGTGTGGTACAAGATTATCTGACACCATACCCAACACACCTAGCGGCAAATGTTATTGAATTGTAGAAAGTAAAAAATTTTGCGTCTAATACACGAACACTTCAATATAGTATAAAGTTTTTCCATAATTTTGAAACCTAAGGCGGCTTGTTAAGGACAAAATTTTATTTTTCGCTGAAAAAAATCAACTTCAAACATTTATAAAAATCCAACAAATTAAGATATCAAAAAAATTGTACGCTATATTATGCATAGTGTTGCGCAGAATTTTTTCTAAAAAATTTCTCAAAAATCACAATTTAATCGAATGAAGGGTTTATACGGAGAACTAATAGGTACAAGATCGAAAAACAAAGTTTCGAGCAAAACGCATTTAAAGTTTTAAGTGAATGTTTCTCTAAAATACAAAATGACACTCGTATTTAGTGTTATAACTTCGTCATTTTTCAGAATTTCAGAATACCTTTCACCGCAGTATTCAACTCATATCAAACTTTTAAAAAATGCAAAAAATGTTTCGATTTTTTGAAGCCGATATGATTACATATCCGCTTAAATAAATAATAGATTTTTAATGAAATATTGACACGTCTAAAAGTAAAACTAGTCACGGCACAATTTATTAACAAAATCTATAAAAAAAACATTCTAAAAGTATGTATGATTAGATAGATTATATTCATAATTTCTAAAATATCGATCAGGTAGGAAAAGATTTTCTAAGCCTATATTGTAATTAAATCAAGCAATATAAAATATTTGAAACTAATAGGTTCTAAAACTAATAATTCAACTATAATAATAAAAATAAATAATCATGAAACTAACACATCGATGAATTGAGTTTCAAATTTTAATACATTATCAGTCAATTTTTAAACAAATAATTATAATTTATTATTTGCTGATTTTATAAGATGATAAGTATTGCTTCTGACAATTATTAATATTTATGTATTATTGCTACAAATCTCATACAGTTATGAGAATTAGTATATACATCCAAAGGACTTAGGGCACCGTTCAATCTTCATAAAAATTCAATATTTAATGTATGTTATGCATCTTAAATTGTACGTGCATTTTTATGTCGTGAATACATTAACATGTTATATTTTCTCTGTTATATAAAGTCTGAATTTAAGTAATATTCTTGTATTTCTTAACAATTAATTTTTAACTTTTTAACTTCTTCCGATCTTAAACTAAATATAATAACTGTCGAAAGACTTTTGATCAGGGAACTTATGTATTATCATGTATGATTATCACACATCTGACCATGAGTGTTATTTTGTCGCTACGTCTGCATAATGAAAAAGCTTGCCTCTATTTTTCTAGATTAAGCATGCAAAAATTTCGGTCAAATGAGTTTTTGGTGTGCTGCATGGGATTTCTTTTGAAAGAAAGCAATAGCTTAAAATAAACTGAATTTACTAAAATTTTTCATGTTTAATATTATAATTACTTATAGTATTTTAATTGTGATCAGTTCTGTGATACTTATTTTTATTGTACTGTTAATTACAATATCTTTTTCTTTATTCTCTTATGGACGTATATGAAAAATAATATTCCTAATTCACTGAGCAAATAAAGAATTCTTGTGAAATAATGGCTTTTATTGATTTACATACTTCCAAGTCCTTATCTGTTAATATTATTGTACAGTAAGATATATAATTTGTTAACATTTAGGTACAGAATACAGAAAATAAATTATTGAAATCGCGACAAATTTAGAAAAGCGATAAAAACAATTTTTGAGTGATTAGCGGTACTCAAACAAATTTATTAATTAAATTCAAGTTTTAATAGCTTAAATACCATTATAGAAGGAAACTTTCTTCATTATTAGAAGTCATGAATAGCATAAGAAAATTTTGTTAGGAATTTCTCAAGATAACTTCGCTCTTAGAAAGTTTTGAATTAATTTTCGTGCGATCCCACAGAATACACAATTCAGTATATCTTTGTTTCTGTTTTTCTTGTCTTTTATATAATACCTTTTAGAACGTTTAAATTAAGATATTTTTTAAACTAATCTAAACTAAACTAAAAAACTAAAATAAATTTTACACTAAATTTTCGATTCAAGTGCTTAATACTTTTTTTGTGGAGAATTAAAAAATATAAGATTCTATTTTAAAAAATTAAATTGACCTTGATATTACTTAAATGCCTCGCATCTACTATATCAAAATATTTCGCCCCACAGAACAGAACATGTTTCGACTATTTTCACATCTGTTTCGATTTTAAAGAAAATTCAATCGGTAACTTACAAATGCACATGTCTCAAAAACCAAAAGAGATCGCGCCGCAAAATTCAAAGCATGTGTTACTTGTGCTATGTGCACTAACAACAATTTTTTGTACGACACTTTTAGTATTAGAAGAAGAAAAAATTGAACTTTTGATAAATACGAGCGAGGACGATAAAACTATCGCCTGACAAGTTGTCATAAGCTTAGAAAGTATCTTTTACATTTCCGCGATATATGTCAAAAAACGTACCCGTACTGTGTAAGGTTTTATCAACTTTTACCGCATAAAATCTTGAAATCTGTAAAAATTCGTGAAATCTTGTTTTCTATATTTTACGACTATAATACAGGTACTTAATTTACAAAATGGTGTTTCAATAGATTACAGTTAAATAAAAATTTGTAATTCGTAAGTGAATATATTCAAAACAATAGTGTGTTTATATTTACTGCTTAATTATTTTATTCTCGAATGATATAAAATTCAACTACCATATAATGATGATGTTAGAAGATAAATATATGAGATAATGACATTCTTGATTAACAGTATAATTTTTGTTATACACTGCCTTACAACATTATTATTTATAAATGTATTCTTGCGAGGATGTATTCTATATAATTTAATGGAAAACTTAATATAAAAAGTTAATTAACACAAAAATTATACTTATAATTAATGAACGAAATTTAAATTCTAAAAATACCATCAGAAGATGTAATTAAGTCTAGTACTCTTCTTTATTAAAAACATAGAATTGTCTAAAATTAAAAAAGACACTACTGAAATTATGATATTATATGAAAGATTCTATTCAACTAATTATTACAGGATATAATTATCTGTATTGAAAAACAGGTACTGTTTCTAAGTATGACAAGATATGTATTTGTACATATATAAACATAATTTTATATATATATTTTTTTTTTTTTTTTTAGTAAAGCAAAATGATTTCATAGTGAAGTAAACGGTTTTGCTCCTAATGTCAGGTCTTTTCTTCAAGTAATAAATATTTATAACATATGTATGTCACAGTTTATAACTATAAATCTTTTCTCATCTCTTCATTTTTGTTTCATTTGCACACTTATTTCATTTATATAAAAATTAAGTTATAATAAAAGAAGAGTAATTTGTTACCGTGAAAAGAGTCATGAATTGCTCCATAATGTTCTCGAATAACTTACAATAAAGAATTAATAAATTAATAGAATCCATTTCTGTATTTAAAATATATATATATATATATATATATATATATATATAGTACATGTATAGTACATATATATATATATATATATATTATTTATATTATATTATATGCATATATAATTCTCATTTAATGTAATATATTATTATATTATCATTGTATATAATACATTGTTTATATATTAATTACATATTGCATATATGTAATACGTAAACTTAAATTAACTCAGGGGAAAAAGTTAGCTTAAGCGGTAGAAACAACATGCTATTCCATAGCATTAGAGAAGTAGTTCAACGTACAATACGTAGTAACTATAAAGTAGAAGTCAAAGAGCATGTACTGTACAAGTGTTTATAGCATTCAGCGCACATATTCCATGTTACAACGGGACACCCTAAAATATTGTTAATACCCAAAGAAGAACAAGTGAAATCAGTATACTATTTTATACAAACAGTACTAAAAATAAAATACTTAAATGAACTTAGACTTAAGGATTTAAGCACTACGACTATTTTCTATTAGCGATAGCCGATAAGCAACAATAATTGTTACTATTATTATTATTATGTTTCCTGGCTCGTCTGTTTTCTCATTTCTCGTTATACTCGGTAATTTTATGTTGTCTAATACTAGGAAAAGGAGAGTGGAAGGGAGATGAGAAGTAATAAGACCAAAGAGAGTATGTACTATGTACAATACAGATCAGAGGGCAATATGAGTATGGTGTGAAGGGATGAATGATCATAAATAATGTAAACCAAGTCCATTCTATGGCCCACCGATGGTTAGAATTATAATAAATATCTATTTATATAAACGCATGTATAAAATATACATTATATAAATATATTAAAGATATTTTTAAAAAAGGAGATAATTCTTTAAGCATTTTTGAATTATTCGTCATTTTAATGTAAAAAAATAAAATATATGAATTCCTTTAAAAGAAGGTTCTAAGGACTGTCACGATTTTAATATACAAAATATTTTTCAAAAATACTTTATTCATCGTCAACTTTTATTTTAGTACCTTTTTGTATCTATATAAAATACAGAAGATAATTACGTATTAAATATTTTATTTTCAATGGAATGCCCAAACGGCTATCGTTATAGGTTTATATCACTAGTGCTTGGCAATACGCCTGAAACTTCTTTCGATAGCAGTTAAGGGACAAAGCTACAAAGAAAGGAGTTCGTAACACAACGCAACTCGAACATTGCAAAAGGCCGTTAAAGTGTCTCGTTTCCTTCGAACTCGGAGCGAACCAAGGATTAGTACCTTTACGAACCTTAAATTGGCTCCGGTATGCCGGCGTCTGTTTGTGGCTTAGTTTTATTTCACTCATTGTACATTCTTCAATGTTTTGCACCATCCAAAAGTCAGTCTTTGCATTAAATTAAACAATGTTTAAAGACATCATCAGCTTTAGTAAATATTATTATAATTGAAATTTAATTTGATTACTTGATTAATGTTGTTATAATTTTTTATTAGATTTCTTATTTAAAATTTCATTTGCAATAATTACAAAACTGCGTACCAAGATTTTTTTATATGGATATCGATAAATTAGGTATATTAATATTTCAAAATTTATGCGCTTATAATAAATTTTAACCGTGTTATTTCTTATGAAGTATTTCATTTAAATACAATACAAATTAATAAGAGTCTTGGGCTACCAATATTTTTCAATTTCTTGGATTTAACATAACAACTTGAATTGACCTAACATGATAGACAATGTTTTGCAAGTAACTCCAAATAGTTCACCTCTCATTGACAATTATCATAATCAAAATTACTTTATTATTTACATAATAATGTAATAATATATATACATATATGCAATATAGTGAGCCCTCCTATAACACGGTTAATTCGTTCCGTGTTGTATCAAAGTCGTATTTTCAGAGTATCGTATTTATAAGAGAATTGAGTGTCATGTTTTATATTTTATACTTATACTATACTATACTTTTATATTTTATACTTATACTTATACTTATACTATTTTATACACTATACTAAATTTAACTTAATTACTATACTTAAGCTACATTGTCTTTATTTAATTCATATGTATTATTTCATTTATTTGATTCATTAATAAATTAGAAAACAGAACTATATGAATTTTTATATAACTTCAAACAATATAAAATCAATCCAGACAATTACTTACAAAATTAACTTCTATAGTCGCTTCCTGCGTAGAAACTAATTCATCTGTTTGTCAATTTACAAAACTTTGCATCAACGGTAGGACTATTTTACTTCTACAACCGTAAATTCTCAGAAACCTCTGTAGCAAGTAATTCTTTAAGTTACGTTAAGTACTTTAAGTTACAGAAAACGATGTTACGTTTCCAGCTGTAGTACAGTCGCAAAAAAGAAAGAATCAAACGAATGGTCGAATAGCATTCGGAGAATTTCCCTCGAAGGGTACGTAAAGAAAATTAGAAAGTTCTCAAAACGGAGAACAAAAAAGACGAAAGAAAAAGAAAATGAAAAGGGCAAGGCACCACGGCGCATGCCTTTATTTTGGCGAAATGCCAGAAGTGTATTTTCGGTGTCATGGGATGGATCCGAAGAGAATGAGACGGACCAAATAATTTTTCTTACCGTGTCGGCAGCAATTTGCATGAAAACAAGCATTCGGCTTACTCTTGACATCGCCTTCATGCGGGATATTTCGATGTACTTGGTCTTAAAATTGACAACTTGACCTCGGTGCTTATTCGTACACAAAAACGATTGAATTCTCAATAATGGGCAATACCGTGATCGTTAATTCATTGCATTTTGTGGAGCAATAAATTTTACGATCTGAGATTTCTTGGGAAGTTTACAAGATCGATTATGATCGGTGTGTAAGCAGAAACACTAAATATAAAATACCGACGGTTGTGTCGCTATACACAATGATTATCTTTTTATATAGATTTGTTTCGAATGTAAAAAAAGATGAATTCAGTTTTTAACTGTTTTCTATCTGGCATGTGAACTTTTATTGTTTCATACAAAATAAAAAGAGTGACAAATGTGGTTGATATTATATGAACGATATGACTTTGATTTATTTATAAAAAATAATTCTTGCGTGACATTATTTTTGCAAGAATGCATAGAGTGAATATGATATTTATTTAGAGTATTTTTTATGTATATAATGTCCTTTTTTCTTTGTTGTAAGGTGGTCATATTATTAGCAGCTCCGAAGGTTGGTTTAAAGCAATTTATAACTATACATTCCAAATTTTACAAAAGGGGTTGTGCCATATGAGTACACTGTTAAAATAAAGCTGCAGTAAAGAAAGAATCATAAAATATAGAAATTTTCTTCCTATTTTTTCATAATATTTTTCAAAGAAACGAGCAAAGTTCCCGCTCAATTCCATAATGATCATCTAATTTATAATTTAACAAACAGATCCAAAGATTTCATCCAAATCAATTGATGGATTAAATTTTATTGAAATAAAAGTGACTTTCTTGTTGAATATAGACTTCGTGACTAATTGTACATTCCAAAATCTACTAAAGAGGTCGTGGCATACGAGTACACACCTAAAATAAGGCACCTGTAGTTCACTTAAAAAAAGGTTATGAAACACTATAATTGTCATCATTAAATTATTCATTTATCGCCCTTATTTCCTTCCTATCTTTCCTATTTCTTTAGTGAGACAAACATAATTCCCGTTGCATTCTATAATGATCCTATAATTCCCAATTCTCAAAAAAATAATGGTAATGATAATTTCCAGTTCTCAAAGATTGGCCTGAATGAAGTGGCCAAAAGTGACGGTTAAAACGACGAAATAACAATTTCGAGATCCACCATCGAATTATATTATTGGCAATAACGTCTCTATTTCAATCGGAAATTCTATTCATAGTAGCGCGATAAATCCATAAATTGTTCGTTGCGGTTCGGCTGTTCACACGCAACCAATTTGAACGAGTACAACTTCGTGTCATTTCGAAGACACGAACGCTCGTAAGTAGGTAATTTGATCGCGTAAAATATAAATAGCGACTTTTATAACCATAATCCACTTTATGTTTATTAACTTTAAACAGTGTAAATTGTAAAGCAGCAGATAGTCTCTTTCATAACAGTTGCCATTAACAGCATAATGTATTTTGCGTGTGTTTACAGACAGTTGCTAGCACCGACTGATTCAGTTCCTATTCTCCATTTACTTATCATAAATGAACTTGCTTGCGTAGATTTTTCTACCGCGCCGATAACAATGGACTACGATAGTACTTTAATTACTTAAATTATTCATAATATACTTCATTCGTATATCGAGTAACTTTACTTTCAGATCATAGAAGACCATTTATATTGTCATTTATACTATTAACATATATTAATATCAAATTAAGGGGACCAAAACAAACTCTTTAATTTTCAATATCTTTCACACATTACTAACACATACGCTATTATTGGCCTTTATAATAAAATAGAATAAATTTTAACAAGTGGATTAAAATCGAATCCTTACGAACATAATACGCAAGTTGGAGGTACGCGTTGACGACTCCTTCGTAGGATCGGTACCTACATTAGAATCGGATTTCTAAAGTACACCCGAACAATTTCGTTCAATGGATGTGCGCGGTCATGGATATATACAACTAACTGCGCGCACAGTTTACGGCAGTATGTATCGGGGTCCTCGGCCGACACGACGTTTCAAAGCGGACTGGTTCGCCCACTTCTTTGAACCCTGAAAGAGTTCCCACTGCAAGAATTCTCACAGCTCGAGGCTTCGCTTTCGAACAAATCGCTTCTTGAAATCGATAAGCTACCGGTAGCCGCTCTTTCATTCGAAAAATCTTTGCGGCTTATAAATTACCCAACAATCAGGATTGGGTTAGAGAACCGGCGTCCAAGACGATAAAAAATAAGAAAAAAAAGATTATAATCATTACAAAATCACGTGCTGTCATAACCCGTTTCGAGATTGAAATTTGGAAATATTTTTGATAAAGCGGTTGTTGATTTCTTTTACGATACCAATTAAAATAAATGAATTTTGTATGTGTACATACACATGTCTGGTACACGTATATAATTTAGTTTGCATTCAAATTAATTTAGTTGGTTATTACTTTAGTAGTTTAGTTTGTTTAGTTAGTTATTACTTGAGAGATAAATTTTGAAAATTATAATGTATATATACTGTATAAGATTATACTATAGAAAACAAAAAAGAAATCAAACTTTTCATAATACAATAATTGGTCGAAATCACGAGTAAGTAAATCACTTCGTATTTATATACCCGCAGCTGTATTTCACTAAAAGTCATTCAAATCTCCAAACAATGCATCAGATGCATTCAGATCTCTAAATAAAATTGTTATACAGAATTATGAATTGGTCATTTGACCATTTTGCTAGTTCTAACGTCAAGAATCGCACATGTCAAATCTGAAAAAGATACTTTAGTAAAATATGATTTATGCACTTGTTATAAGTTATACCCTTTTTCAATACGATTCAAAAAGTTTTAGTGGTAAAAGATGAATAATTTAAAAACTATTTCATTTTTAATGTGTATATAATGCTTATAATTTAATTATAAGTAGATTCTTTAATGATTTACTTCAGATATTCCATAAACTAATCATTTTTTAACTATTGACACTAATATCTTTTTACATAGCATGATAAAAATATTTAATCTATAGAAAAAAGTACACGTTTCATTTTAAAAAAATAGTAAAATTTTTAAATACACATGTATCATTACACTTGCAAAAAATACATAATCCTACAAATAATATTCTTTGAACCGATTACATTTTTCTTTCAACATCTGTTGCTAATTGCATACAAAAGAGTTACAACTCATAGCAGCAGATGCATGGACTATTCTGTGGTATTTATACTTTGGCAGAAATTGAAATTCAATAACGAGACAATTTCTCATTACTTTGAGGTTATTATTTAAAGGTATCTTTAAGCGAATATCCTGGTTTCAGATAAATAATCATAAACTTCTAATAGTGCGAGCAACATTTTTACCATAGTCTGCAATTTGTGCTAGTAGAAATAGCTTACTTTCAACCAATGAATTTCTTTATTGTTATTTCATGTTTCGGTTCCAGTTGACATTGATTTCAGTATCTTCTTCTGTTTAACATATAGTATGTTAAATTACATTTTACAAGAAACTGATACATGTTTTTCTGATTTAAACACATAAAAGCTCTGGCAAAAATTAAATCAAATTATGTACATGTATATGTATTTATACATATAAAATTCAGAGTCATCCAAAGAACGATAAATTTACATAGATTGCAGTACTTATTGTCTGTTAAGAATTACTTAACGCTCAATGGTTTTATGGTAAACTTCTTCTAAGACGTTGCAAATGTTTATTCAGTTCAAGTCGTTAATTACTGTATTTAATAGACATAACAGCTATTGATCTTTATAGCCTTATTTATATGAATAAAAACGATGCTGTGAATGCCCTCTTGTTTCATTTTAACGATTCGATGGAAGAAACGCTTTAGCCACCTCGTTTAATTGACGATATAAGAAAGTAATATTTCTTCGAGTATATTATAGCAAAATCTCAACCTTAATAAAACTTTTTAAGCTTTACCTTTATGCGATTTAACGCCTCATACGGCAATCGTAATAACATTTAACGAGCCCGTAAAAGTAAGTAAAAACAAAGGAATGAGAATGGAAAAACACGCGTTTTCCTCGTACGCATGTTTTCCTAGAACGTTGAAAGAAGAGTATTCTAATCAATGGAGTACATGTCTGTGAATGTTTCTGAATTATTGACTGCAAAATAGATTTTTAAAAAATTTTAAAGTTTTCAAATGTGGATTTTATATTAATATTATTAAGTGAGCACGTTTGTACGACATGAGTCTTATTATGATTATTAATGTGTAATTTAAAAAATTATGAACTGATTTACCCTAACTTTCTCTACGCAAAGTAACATAATCTTACAACCAAGATACAATACGTAATAAACGGTCATTGTATACAGTTCTAAATACTTCCATATTTATATTAGATAATGTAAAACTTAAAACATTTCAATAATATTGAAAAAGGTGTGCATTGAATTTTTACATAGTTTCCTGATGATAGTCGCTGTTATGAATAATTTAGACACGCCAGATATATCATATGGTTGTGTTTCCTCTATTATTTTTGAGACAAAGATTTTCAGTACGTAAGTATTAACGAAGAATTATAACTTTATTGAACTCGTAGAAAGGCTGCTTCCTCTCCGATTTTGACGAGTTTGAAATATGTTATGAAGTTCAACATTTTGGATAACTTTTTTCTGTACATACAACCGACGGTTGATCTTTGACGGTTTTCGAAATATTCGCAAAAAGCTACCGGTATCGCTATTCAGTCTATAATTATGCGTCCATAACAGCGTACCGGATATAATGACCTAATCGAAACCTAACTCTTATCTTTTGTTTATAGTATATATAAACGGGAGTTGGGCGAGCTTGAATAAAGCTCCCGGAGTTTAAAGGCTCCGTGCACCACTGCATATGCGAGACTGTACGGAATATCTACGACAATTTAACTAAAAATGAATATCATAGAAGTATTAGGTTTACGTTTGGATAGTCTTCTCTTTCGGCCGACTCGAAGCGGCCGGCAACCATTACACGTGAAACAATAAAAATTCCTCCATTTTGTGAAGTAATAAAAATTATTCGTGCGCCCATTATTTTTATAATTACATAGTTTGTTATTATTATAGTATTGAAAGTGCCATTATGTAAACCATTTGCACGACAACCGAATATATTATTGAAATGTTCGGACAAAAAGGAGATGTTCGTGGAAGTTCCAAATGATCTGCAAACTATAATGAAAAAAAGGGGACATATGCGTTGTTGATCGATGCTTCCGAGAAGAGAGTTTATCGCATGCTCAACACACTGCATAAATCATAAGACTTGCAGAAATATTGGGCAAAATTTTTAATGCTGAACAGGTAAATTTTGTAAATAATCATAATAGTGACGAAAATTAAAATAATCGCATCATATCACTCATGCTGCAGATTAAAATTATTGCTATTAATAGTGACTTCGTATTTTATGCATTCAGATGAAATTGATTTAAGAGCACTTGTACCATGCTTGTTGCTTTTAAAATGATAGTCTTTACTCTCTAGAAGAGTTTGCTGAAAATTTGAATTTACTCGTGAAATGATTCACGAAATGCACGAAGCGAAAAAATGACGAACGCACTGGAAAATCTAATAACATAAATACCAAAATGTATTATTGATGCAAGAAGAAAAATATGTATATTTATCGTAGCTATATCTCTTTATGATATATCCCTAAAATTAGGTAGTGTCTAAAATATTGCAAGGTGTCGCAAATTGCAGAGGTCCAAAACGTGGTTAAATTGAATCTGGTGTAATACTATGTTAGAAAAACGAAAATTCGTTAAATGAGCTGGCTGCAACAGACCGCCACCGTGAAAAATTATGCAAACAAACAGGTCATACTAATATATGTACCAATCACCGTTAGATCATTAGTTAATCAGAAAACAAGGACCTGGTATTGCTTGCCACGAGCAATTAGCAATGGTTCCAAGATTTCCTTGACCAGGAGCAGGTCGTTGAACCCAGATTCATCGGTCATTCCCGTGTCGCGCACTTGTCTCTCGTGGCGATTCCCTTATTCGGAGTATCTTTGTAACTTTTGCTGTTAGCTGGCACTAACTGCTCCCGCGAGAAAGCAAAATGGTTGTCGTCACAACGAGAAGCTGATCGAGCCAGAGGAGAAGAAAATAGCTCGTGTCATACAAAAAACAAAAAAGTGAGAGGGGAGAAGTATTTTAAAAAAGGAAAAGATTCAAGGAAAATGAAATAACGAAACAGAAAAGAGAGGAAGAAGACAGCAAAAGAATTGAAAATATAGGTGTAATACGTGTAACTGAAATTTTAAATAAAAATGTAAATGTTAAATCATACTGGAAATTTCCTTAGTTTCTGCTGTATTTAACTTTAGTGCCTTAGAAATATTTGAACATTTTTAATAAATTGCGGTGCCTTTAAAACAGCGCCTAATTGATTTTTTTTCCTGTGAAACATAGTTCGAAAAATAAACGTAAAAAGGCAAAGAATTACTGACCTTTACAAGAATTATATCAGTTTTGAAGTTTTCTAAAAAAAGAAGCTATAAGACTTCGGTAAATATATATATTTGATTAGAAAATAAATTTATATAATATAATATATATAATTATAAAATAAGTAATTACACATTTAATAACTAAACAAATTTTATAATATATTAACTATTCGATTACAAAAATGCATTTGGGACCTATATATATATAGATACTAAATGTAAATATATATATTGTATATATATTAGATACGATTATTATATGATATATAATATTATATGATTTTTCTAATGATATACTTAGGATGTTATAAATTTTGTTTAGTCCTTAAATGTGTAATTACTTATTTTACAATAATCAACATACTGTCTTTTGATATTTTTGAAAAATTATTTAACCCAAATGGTTCATATCTTTTAAATTGAATAAATAAATTTTAAACTAGCAATTCTTGTTTTATGCCACAAATTGAATATTCTATTAAACACATTATTGACTTATTAAATAAACTCAATATATAGAAATAGATATACCAAATTAATTTATAGGTGACACGTTCCGGCAAGATGGAGTTTAACATTTTCGGTAAAAAATACCACAAAGATCGATGTTAATTTTTCATATTTTTTTGTAGGCAAAAGTATGCCCTTTGTAAGGAGAGATTGATATTTCATTCAAGCCGCGTGGATTATCAGTGCATTTACAATTAACGCGTTAAAATTATCTTTTGCTATGAAAATAACAACTTCGAAACGCAAAACAAAATATCGCTGCGGTGTGCGTACAGTGCATAACTTAAAATGCGTCTTTTTCGAGAAGTTATTTTCGCACGTTAATTCCCATTCTACCATATCACATCATATATATTAGGTCATCCCATAAGTTCGTGCCGACTTTTGTGTATACATTTCATGTGTCGATTTATAAACATACGGCGATAAGGGACCGATGCACTTGAAAAATGGGAAGTTGTACAGCGAGAGGGGGATTACATTTTTTCATGAAACTGAAAGGTATGTAAACAATCTTAACATATATAACCGCTCGAAAAACGGAACGAACTTATGGGATGACCTAATATAATATTTGAATACCGAAATCAACGTGTGGAAAACACAAGTCCATTAGGTCCAACAGGTACTATCGAGTAATCGGCGGCGATCACTGAATTCATTGAAGTATATGAAGTATAGGAACCCATACGCGCTTGATCGTGGCAACCAGCGAGTTCTCAGCAACTACGGGAACATGAGCGACGCAGAGACAGTTCATTCAGGTCGCGGAGACTAATATCTTTAAAAAATGTTTAAACATTTCTTTCGTCTCGCGTTTTTATAAGAAAGGATACATAGACTTATATTTTACTTTTTCATTTTTTCAAAAGTCACTTTATAATTTAACAATTCCTTCGACATCCACTCTATAATTCTCCTAGGATACTAATAACTTCCAAGTTTTCAAATCGACGAGCTTAGTCGCAGAGTCCCATCAGTATGATTCCTTGATCGCCCAGAGACTAGTCGACAATTTGTAATAGACCTTAATATTTTGTATGAAAACGAACATGGAAAGAGATAAAATGAAGAATCACAAATATTGTATTGTAATAAACATAAACAGCAAAGTAAACGTTAGATGCTCTAAGCAAGTAAAACGCGCATAAAAAAAAAACAAACTGTTATTAATATTTTCTTGATCTTAATTTGCATAGAAAAAAAATTAAATTTTCATTTAAAATATCACCAGACGAAAATCCTCATTTTCCTTGTTGTCTTAACGAATATACCTAATAACATATAAGTATTTAGCGGAATTCTTGCTACCTAATTATTCGAATGTCAGAAATAATCTAACTGTTAGTTAACAAATTTGAACCTAAGTAATTAAGTAATCAAATTCAAATTTTTTCGCTTGGTGACAAAAATTTAAAGTTTTTATCTGCATTCTGTTTGAAGAGAAAATAAAAAATTGGAAAAAATAATATGTATATTTTATTTAGAATTATGTATACTAAGACAATAATCTCATATTTTGGGGTAGAAATATCTACATATTCATAAATGCGTGCATGCTTCAGGTGGTGAATCTGCACACTAAAATAAGTAAAAGCCGTCATATCAACATATGTCTTACATATCTTAGTTCTCGATTTATATATACATAGATGATTCAAAAAAATATTCCAAATCCCCTCCTCGTACCTCGACGCACGTTTTTTCATAATTCTTTTATAAATCTTTTATAATTAATTCTTCTATAATTTAAAATCAAAGTAGACCTGAGATAATTCCAAGAATATGTACCTGGTATTTTCGAACGAGTGAGTAACTCAACGTTACGGTGTACAGAAACGTGTATTGAGAGATAAGGCGGACATATTGAACATTTTTTATAAATCATCTATATTTCGACAAGTAAGGTACGTAAGATATATATTCATAAGACACTTTTTATTTATTTTAGTAGATTTTGCTGAATTATAAAATCTAATTATATACCATAATTTTTAGGATATTATTAATGAGTACAAAAAGACTCCACGGATTAATGAAATACAAAGCACACTTATGTGGAGACACTCGACTAAATTATTGATTATTGTGTACAAAATTTTATTCGATCCATGATAGAATACAACTGTATATTTTCTTATGCATAAGGACGTGATATAGAAAAAAATACAGTATATTGCAATAAGAATTACTTCAAGATATCGACTTAGTATATCAATCAATACTAATTATTAAATGATTAGAAATCACCACCTATTTAAGGACAAACTAAATTTTTATGTAACTGGCTTAAATAAAATATTGTCTGATAGAACCCATAAATGAGTTACATAAAAGTCAAATTCATCAATTAATCCAAGTTGATCCATTCAACACCCAAATTAATCGTTTATATTTTGATAAATTAAGCATTTTATGCTTAATTATGTGACACTAAAATTTGCTACTAAAATTAAAGAAATTTAACAACTTTGAAAAAATGATGTTGGTCAATTTGACATCTGCGTGACTCAAATAAAAACATTATCATTTAAGATAGAAACAACCTACAACCTACACCTAAATTGCGTATACTCGAGTTAACAAATGGAAATTAGAAAGTTAAATCGAAACTCAATGGAAAAGTTATATATAAGTAAGGAGAAAGAAAAGACTATATACGGAACATGTTCGAGGCTACGCTCACACAGTACGAATCTCGCGATTGCCGTTCCAGAGAATTTATTGCGAACCGCGACCCTATAGCGTAGCAAGGCTACGTTCCACCTCTTGTAACGCGAATTCCGCCGGTGCATCATAATTTAAGAGGAATTTTCGAGGTGGTATTCGAGTGTGGAAAATCATGCCGCAAGAGAGATCCAATCGTGATAACATCGTTTTCAGCGACCAAACAATAAATTCTGACTATAATCGGCGGTGTTTACTTTGTCGGTATCGGCAAGGGATAGAGTAATTTTGGGTTAAACAAACACGCGTAGAGTCATTTATCGTAATCTACGTGCAATCTATTTGTTGAAAATCTTGTTTTATGGATATCTAGATATGTTGTGTAAATATTTAATCATTTTTACAATAGCTATTATAGAAACTATATTATTGAATAAAACATTAAAAAGTTCAAATTTTACAATATTCAATATTTAATATGTAATACTTACATATTTTATATTTTTATATAATATACTTTTCTGACAAAGTTTTCTGAAAAAATAAAATTTGAAGACGGGGTAAAATTTATTGTACTAATTGAAAAGTTACATCTATTTTATTAAAATATATGAAAGATTTGTGTTAAATTGTTCGAAAAATCTGTTATATTTTTTGGCAATCGATATATTCTCTTGTATGTTCGGTTCGTTTGTTTAAGATTGTTCATTACGTAGTTTTGCGCAAAAATGAAATACTATCCCAGCTGAGCTTAAAATGCAACAAATAAAGTAATTGAAAAGAGGAAATGCGTTATTTTTTAACAAAACAATGTTAAATCTTACAGATCGATGAAGAACAAATAGGAAAATTTAATATTAGTTAGCATATTTAATTTATCCGATTCTGGTAATTTGTCTTAAATTTCGTCATGGTGCTTCCAATAAAGAACATTTTGTATGCCAACAACGATTTTAGCCATTCATAATCAAAAAGATCCGATTATTAACAATAGACTTAGAAGCTTAACAATAGACTGAAATATAAATACAGCAAATTGAAGATTAACAATCAAATATTATATTAATTCAAAACTATTTAGATGAAAGATTGGACTATCTAACTGTTGTATTGTTATATCTTCACAAAATAGCAATTTTGCCATTCTAAATTTTCCCAAAAGATTAAAACATTTTCAAACATCTTCATCCGGAAAGGAAAACGAAAATTAATGAATTCAACTTGTTCCACTTGGCCAACCGAGGCCAATACAAACAATCAGTTATTCGATAAACGAAGTAGCTACGGTTTATTCGAAACAAAGTATTCACGAAAGGGCATAGGTGAATAGACGAAAAACACTGGGCGAAATGTAATTAACACGAACGAGGGAGGTCGGGAAACCCCTGGATCCAAGTTCAACCCTTCCTCGAGAGGACTATAACGCGAGCAACGATTTTGTATAGGATGGACAGAAGGCAGCTGACCATTCGGTGGTCCGCAATCAGGGGGTTGGCCATGTCTGCCGCTTGCTACCCTCCCCTGTCGGGGGATCGGATTAAAAAAAGTGTAGAAAGATAAAACCGGATGGCAGATGCGATGTTTATGACCGTGCAGACCTACTACATACTTTGTTCAGCTGCATTGTTATCGTTCCGCAAAACGGATCTACGGGGCTTTTCATCCTACTATGTACTCTCGATCGAACGTTAGCAAAATTCTTGGCTGATGCCAACGTTCTTGTCTGGCTGCAACGTACACATCGTATTGATCGCGTATATCTTAATATAATCTTGCGTATTTTATGTTGCGCGTTGTACATCCGCATAGTGTTTACTATTTCATTAATGATACATACGATGATATTGATACTTATAATTTGTAGTGAGATAGAAATGGATTGGAAGTTGAATCTCAGGATGTAATCTCTGCTTAATGCTAACAATTTGTTAGAATTTTATTGGAATATTTAACGATACGCTTAGTGTGTAGTTATTAACTGAATTTAGATTTCGATATAAAGAACAAGTTTAATTATGAGAAAGGCTTAGAATACTTATCAAAATGTAGCGTTGCCAATTGTGAAAATTTAGTAGTTAACGGTTTATAGAATATTATAATATATACGGTATTTATTCTATTTTAATTGAGTCATATGAGCTATTTATATATATATCTTCCTATCATGTAGTAAAATTGCAAAAGTTTGGATTAAGGATTCAAATTTACTTACTATATACTTGTCGGATAATAACAACATTTAGGTAGCCTACAATACGTCTTTGACTTTGAAAGAACATAATACCATTATTTGACTGAGAACGTTTATACAAATTCATATTTTGAGGAACAGAATTAAGGAAGCAATAACAGAAATATGATAGAGATTTGTAGTACCCTCGGGATATTATAACAAATATCTTACATAGGATATTTTATATATTTATGAACATTATGTGCATTCTGTACATACTTGCGTCTCTAAATTTGCCAAAAATTTTTGTCTATAGATTAAATATCAACTTCAATGTGGTATAATGACTGTAATAATATCTATATTGCTATAATGTTATAAACGAAGCAGTTGCTAACAGTTAATAAACTATAATGTGAATTAACCCAATCATAAATATAACAAATTTACATGTTTCCGTGTGAATATTAATAGAATAATTTTTCAGGTTTTTATACTTTTGAGTCCGCGTTTGAAATGCTTCATATGTTCCAAAAACCATTATACACGAGAAAACTTGTTCAGATACCATTAATGCAACATGGAAAAGGCAAGAGAAAAGAAACGAACGTTAGTACAGCCAAGACGCCAAGAGAACCCAATTGATTGCTCGTGACTTTTCTACGAATCATATTTCTGCAAATTGCAAACTATAACCGCACGCGTGATCGGGGCTTAACGATGCAGCTGGTTTCGAAACGGCGCCGCGCTTAATCGATGCCTCGTCGAGCAGAATTCAGGAACTCTCAGGCTATTACGTAAACTTTCTACGCGAATCGCGAGTACAGACGGCTGCACCTTCGTTGGAAACGACTTCTAGAATGTTGCTTGAATCGCGCATACTCACTAAGCTAAGAATGCCGCAGACAAGAATCCATATATGGCTGGCATTTACGACAGTCGTCAACTTTTTAGACTTTGTGTTTTGAGCCTGTATCAACCAATTGCGAAACATTTTTACGACTACTTCGTCCACAGTTTAAACACGAAACTGTTCGTTTATAGTTGTATTCGCCTATATATGTGTGTATATATGCAATGTACAATGTGGTTCAACCTTTGGTTAGCAAACTATGTAGGAAATAGAATTAAATATAACTATTTGTACGTTTGTATTTTGACATATATAATCATTGGTGTATCTTTATGACTTTGATTGTGCTTCATGAACACTTTCCATGGATTGTTTTGTAAGTCCTTGTAGATTGGTTTGGATACGGTTCTTATATGTATAAGAATGGATTTTTATTAAAGTGGGGTAATAAACGTATTTCTTTTTTTTTTTTTTGTTATTACGAAGTAGGAATATTTTAGGAATATTTGGGAATATTTTTTATTGTTACGAGTGAGTATTGAAAATTATGTTATATTTTTTTTAATTTATTCCAATATATATATGTAGACCAGAATAGTGTACAAGGTGTGCCTAAAAAGTAATGAGAGCTGTTTTGTAAAAATGTTTATATTATTTAATGAGAAATGTACATTGTCTCCTTCAAAATAATTCCCTTTGGGTGTTAGTGTTGGAATTATTCTACTAAAATTACTTTTAGTTGGTCGATTACAACCTTTTTGATGTTCCAAACATTACCAGACAGCATCGAAATGACGTCCCTTAAGATGACTTTTGATTTTTGAGAAAATAAAACAGTCACATGGACTTGAAATTCATTTACAGAGTTTTTAAGTTAGAGTACAAAATATAGTGGTATATACATATGTTTACAACCTATTATATTGAAGAATATAAATTGAATCTTAATATTTTATCCATGTAAGTTCTCCAAAAACTTAGAGGTAACGAGTCATAAAATAAAATAAAATAAAATAACGATCAGTAAATGTCTGTGTTACAACATATCGTAAAATATCTACTTCTTTATTGATACAAACAATTAAAGAGAAACATTATATATAAAAATATAAGAGAAATATTTATATTATATTATAATATAAACAAATATTAACTATATTTTGAGAAAAATTTGTTAAACAAAAGAAATATGAGATTCAAATTTCTGGAACTGGAGAACTAATAAACCTAAATTGGAGTAAGGATTACCTATGTGTATGGTACAGTATTCATAAATTAATCTCCTAAGTACTAAAAAATATTAAATTTTATTTCCACAAAAGAGTACAAAATACATACTTGCATGATTTTGCTAAATCAAAACGTATTTTTATATATTTTATGTTTTTTATTTTTCGTGCTTTTAGATAAATGGTAGCGAGATTTTGTACAAGATAAATGTATTGAAAGCAAAGTAGAAAACAAAGACTCGTTAACACTAGAAAAAAATAGTCTCTAATGTATAGCTAGATATACCATATAAGATAAACTTAATTTTGCCAAAAGTATCTACATGTCTTTAATTCATAATAATTCTAAAAAAAAAAAAAAAAAAAAAAGAAACTGAAGCCTGACATTTTAACGTGCTTAATAGTTGTAGTATTAAATAATTGCTAATATAATAAAACTTACATTAAATAATATCACAGCTAGATCACATAACAAAGAATTGAATGCATATGGGCGTGATACATCATGAACGGTAGTAAAATTTTAAAATTTCAATATTCCTAACACACCTTTCATTTTTCCCCTAATTATATAATTAGCATACTTCGACTAGTACTCACTACGCTTATCTTTCATTTATCGGGTAGTGTGAACAACAAACGCGAAAATTAAGCCTGTGAACATTACACGAGATTATCTTACGACTCCTCAGTTCTCATGTACGAGGCTGTCTCCTAATTGGTTAATTTGTTTCCTACAACAGCCGATACCTGCTGTTTAGGCTCATCACTAATTACCCGAAGCGATTCGCACTAGCGGGGAAAATCACAGCGCAATATTTATGAGAAAAAGAACAGACACACGAATGCTCTTAAGATTGCAAAATTACAGAGTCGAACATTACACCTAGAATTTTACAACCAAAGTATGTGAATTACGTGTGTAACTATTATATATAACGTAGATTATTAGACTTAATTATATAATATCTACGTGTAAAAGTTTTCCGAATCCATTTGTGTAAGGCTTTTTTACAGTGTTAGTATTTTACTCTTTATCTTCGAAATGTTCTAATTTAAATAACTTCCGAAAATGAAATGTTCCAACATAATATCTTTATTGTTAATTGTTCTATTATAATCAACGTTCTGCTGCTAGTAAAGCCCTAAGCATGTTTTATGGCAAACCTGACTAGTTTTTTTTTTGTATGAGGATGCATAGAGAATGTAAGTAGGCCAAGTTTATGTTTTTAAATAGAACAACATATCTTTCTTATACATATCAATTTTGCAGAACATTCTATGTCAAAAAGTATTAAGATACAATATTACAAATATCAACAATTTGTGAAATATATTAAATTAGAAAGTGAGATTTTTATATTGAGTATATTGATGAACAATTATAGTTTGGAATATATATATAAATTTAATAATAATTTAATAATATTGTAATATAAAAGATACTTGGTGTAAATAATTATTAACAATTATAAACAAATTTTCAAATAAGGTTAATGATGTAAGTCTATAGAATTAGTAAGAGATCTTTTTCTTCTCTTAATGCTTTTGTATTACTTTTGTATTTATTTTATATACGTTCAGAATCATTGGTGGGTTGTTTTCTATTATAGTTCCTGTATCAATGTATGTATTATGTTATATTATTGTACTGCCTTATTCTTATGTAATTATTACAAAGTGAATAAGAATTACGACAAAGGCTATTTGTGTGAACATTCCTTATGATGTAACAATTGATATTTCCTGAACATGTTCAATAATTTCACAAATATTACTATCAGCAATAATAATGTAAAACATATGTTTATATTTAATATTAAAGTAATGTCATTAAAGTTGAGTTTGATTCTTTGTATGAACAGAATCCACGTGAAATGTAGTTAACTTTAAGAAAGGATACAAACTGAAATGGAAGTATAATAAATGGAAATAATTATGAAACATATTAAACTCAAATTTGAAAAAAACTGAAACAATTAAATTTTACTACCTGCAATTACGATGAAAAAATATAAAAACAGTTGACTAATATACTCAATAAGAAAACAGATATATTTATTTACTTACGAATAAAATCTTATGATTCCATAACTTTTTCAACATTGATTCACCGCTTCACACTCAATTGTTACGTATATATGCAATATTATACTTTGATAAGTTATAGATTAATTCAACGATAAATGTATTTGTCTTGTTACTTGTCTGATGAAACTGGTTTCAAATTTTAGTGCACTATACTTTTTCCTACAAAGCTATCCAAATAATGTTTCTATTATTAGTAATTAATAAAAACAATCTTTCACAGAAACGAAGAATAATTTGATTTAGGAAGGATTAAGTATTACGATAAGTTTATTATTTTTTAAATTTATATAAAAGATTCCATGAGTACCTATAGTGGTTAGCTTGGATGAAACTTAAATGCATCGTGCGAAGAATTCTAAATCTTTAAAACTTGATGCAAAGAATTAATTTTACTGTTGGCTGGCGTCAGAAATAGACGATCTTTTTTTGAATCCCCGGATGTCATCTCGTTGCGAGCGTTTCAAGAGCTATAAAACGCATCCTGGCAAAATCTTTTGACGCAACATTTCCCCGACACGGCAGTAAGGTTCGAACGTAAACCACAGGCTGCGCTTAAAGAGGAAAGAGAAAGTGCAGAAGAAACACAAGGGCGGGGAAAAAGAACGGGGAATCTCGTGCGCAGCTCGTGCTGAGACAACAAACGCTCTTCCTAACTTAAAATAAATCCTATAGACCCTAATAGTGTAGTATAAATTATATATCTAACGCCTACCTATGCGCAGACAGTGCTTGTTTGGAGTATTTCTTGCAAATGGCTCTTTATGGAATGGATAAACAAGAGATCAAATGAAACTTAATATATAATTATAGTCCTATTGTCGCACGTGTCATGTATATATATTATATATGTGGATGAGGTGTTTAGATATAGTGCTCAGAAAATTAAAGATAGTGTATAATAATTTACCGAAACGACTGCAATAAAATTAATTTTTACTACCTTATCCTAGTGCACGTTATATTATGGAATAGAATTTCCTGTTACCGCCGCTCATTATTATCTTTATAGTAAAATTCAGATTTTATTACAACTAATGATATATCAACAGTATACCCTTAATTTAAAATTAGGTAAAGCGGCAAAAGGATGTTAAGATTCTTTTTTATACTTTAAAATGATTAGGTAGAAACACTATAAACAGTTGACAGTTGTACATTAAATAACAAATTTGAAATTTAAAAGTATACATGAAAAATAAAAGCTTCTTTTTCTATGCTATACATTAATACAAACATGAAAAAATTATATCTTATTACTTATAGAGATAATTTTATAATACTGTGTAATAATTATAAATATAAGTAATTATAGTGCTAGTAGGTTTGGTAACGTTATGATTTATTTTAATATCGTTCACGCCAACACAAAATCGAGCATGATGCTCCGTCAGTCTATATGCACGCAGTCATCATTCGTCACTAACTCGTTTCGTCACAACGACTCTCTTTCGCGCTGACCACACTCCTTCACAACACTGATAACACCATCCTCAACGCTGACAACACTCTCCAACCACGCTGGCAATACTAAAGCCCCCCAACTCACTCACGGCTACCTTTTATACCCTGGCTCCGGTATACCTGGACCGCACATGTCCCATGGTCAAATAGATCTTCTTAATTACCCATGGTTTTTCCCCGATACTACACTGTATATCTGGCACGCACATGCCCTATAGTCAAATAGACCTTCTAATTACCCAGGGTTTTTTCCCGATACTACAATACTTATATATATTTGAGACATATAAAGCGCTTTGCTTCGTGTATATATCTTTTAATCTATCAATTTTTGTGTAACAATAACAAAAGTTAAAATTGAATAACTAGAAGAAATTCTTAATTTCATTAATTGTAATTTTTTAGATTTTTCTTTATTAAATAAGTTATATTAAAATGAATATTTTCCTCTCCATTCCTTTTTTTTCTTTATTAGTGACCTTTATTAGTGACCTAGTGATAGTGACCAGTATCTATGAAAGACATAAAATTCTGTTATTTAATAGTCTCCAAATAATATTTGCGGTATAATTAAGAATCAGCGTCTATGCAACTTCTGAAACTTGGATAATTTATTTCGGATATACTAGTTAACACGTACTTAAGCATTTCTTGATTCATAAATCCAGGAAATTTAGTTTAATAAAAAAATTTATAGTTACATACGTACTTGCTTGACTTATGTCTTATTATCACATGTCGCTGTGCTCATTGCTTACAACATCCCTACACTATCAGCACATTCCATAGATAAAGCGTCCGTTATCGATACTTCATTCAAGAAATTGAATCACACTTCGAATCACACAAGTTATAGATATATCTATTATAGAGTCAGTCTTATTATAAACTTAGTCTAGTAAGTTCATTGAAATTACAAGAAGTGGCAATACCAATAACTTTATCGTTTCGTAAATTCGAGATATAGTTTGTATGAAACGAGAAATAGTCTAAAAATTTTGATGATTTTTTCGTTTCATGTTAACGGCGATGAAAAATATTTGATTTATTGTGAAGTTTTATGCAAAATTAATTAATTAATTCTTTTATGAACACAGCCAAAAAATAGGCAGAGATTTATCTTAGCCATTAAATACTAATGTAATTAATATATTTTTGATATTATATGTATTTCTACACATCCACAACGTACTTTATGTATCTATTACTATATGCTGAATTCATAACGTTTCGTGAGTTTCTAACGATAGATAATAAATTCCATTATGTCTTTGATGCAGTTTGGAGGGAAATATGAATCCCGTTAAAAAATGAAACATTTCTAACAAATATTGCCCCTAGTTGATTACTTCCTAACATATGGTAATTACATAGAAACATTCAGAATTCATCAGTAGAAAACATGTTTTTCTGTAACTTTGTATCTCGAATATCGATGAAAAGTAAGCAAAAAATATTTGATCTTCATTACAACTATCTTTATTTCATTGGTAAAAGTTTATCATAAATACTCTAAATATCTAGAAAAATTACTCTAAAAAATTGCTCGAAGAAAAGGGGAAAACGCTCTTTTGTAGGAGTAAGGAATAAAAGATTACAAAGTTCACTATTGTAACTAACTAATCTATTAATTATTGCTAATAATAATATAATTTTCACATAACATAATAACGAAGAAGGAAATAGAGAAAAAAAAGTGAAATATATAATAACATAACTTTTAAATGCTAATATTATAGAAATCATTTATTATTCATGTTGAGGTTATTCGGTATATAAAGAGAGAAAAACGCGTGGATAAAGTGTAAGATACAAAATATATATTTGACTTGATAGTGGAATACAGGAATACAATTTGAGCTGGTCCAGATCCGCACGCTAGCAGTGTTACTTTATGACTGAAAACCCCGAAGTCAACGTCGCCTGTCTACAGTTTATGGTCTGCCTCCCTGCTATTCTTTTGTCTATATGCTGTCGATGGCTTCAGCGCTTGAGAAAGCTAAAAAGACCAGATGTGGAGTTTTCCTAGAAGTGGTGACCACTTCAACAATTCACGACAATATGGCTTTGTAACAATAAATGTAATTCTAACAACAACGCTAAATGGAAAAAAACAAAATTTGGTTCTTGTTTTTAATTTTAAATAAGAAAATAGATCCTATCAATTACTCTTTTTTTTCAATTACCCTCAAATTTAAAAAAAAGAAAAATAGCTTTAAAAGTGTTATAGTTGCCGAGATAATGGGATTTCTCCATGAGTTATAGTTTTCACGCGGTCAATTCAGATACGGTGCGCAGAGCTCTCAGCGACCCTACCTACTGCGCTGAAATCCTCTAATGTTCTGACCGCCTACTGCGAAAATGGAACAACTTTACAAACGTTTCTCTATCCTTTATGAGCACCCAAGCAATACGAAAAAAATTCATATATAATACAAGTAGGTAATAAACTGTAAAATGACGTTTGTCGCATCTCTTAATGTTTGGTAGTCTAATGTTAGCGACTTTTTGAATAAAAAATTCCTATATCAGAATCAATTGATCCTAGAGAAACTAAGATAAGCTTATAAATTTTTATTGCAAATTAAAGATTTCACTTTTCGTAAGTTGGCAAATTGATTGTGCGAAAATTTAAAAAACGGATCAATTTAACATTTGGTACCCCATTTCGGTATGACTAGTGTCTTGTACAAGTAGACTTACTTATCACAGAGCCTCGATACTGCATGACAATTTAATTAAAGTCATAAATGATTTAAGAAAAATGGATATCTTTGCACTTTTCATTAATCCACAACCTCTCAATAGGTCTCATTTTATAGATAATTTTATTATAAAATTTCTACAACCTTTTACTGAAACTTTTTCACATAAGAAGTGGTTTTTAAAATATAAAGCGAAATTTAAGAAAAAGTTGTAGTGTTTTTGTTTAATCGATATTTCGTTTATGAAACACCGGAAGAAAATTGTTCAAAATCATTTACTTTATTCTAAATATCAAAAGCAAATTTTAGACATTTCTACGATCAATTTGTTTTTAAAAAAATTCGACTGGACTAGTTCATTTATAATGATATGATTTTATAATGAAACGTAAAAAATTGAGGTATCCAATATCGTCACGAAATTATACTTTGTTATAAAATTTGCAATTATACAGGTTAACTTAGTTCTGATGTAGAATATACTAATAATTATCATCAACGACCTTGCAATTAAGCATTTCTGAGAAATCGGTCGGAGTTAGAAAAGAAGTTTCCTTACTACAATTAAGCTCGCTGGTTTTGTTACGGTCCTTAACTTGAATTCTGCGAAGGCTACTAAATCTGAAACATTCTAGTGTAGAACTTCGATGCTTGGTTTGACGTGATGTGACGTGTATCTGGTTCATAAAGTATCAGCTTTACAAGGTCAGTTTTTCAGATATTTCGTGAAAGGATGTTCGTTTTGTTCTCGACCGTTCTCTGTGATATAGGCAAAGGCGTCACGACCTCTAGAAAACTTTTAGCCTAAACCATGAGTATTTATTCTTTCCTAAAGTCTTGTAATGTATATTCTTAAAACACGTTTTATAGACTTGTAAGGAACTTCTGGGATTACTCATATTAACCCTTTGAGTGCTATGGGCGCATATAGGTGTCTGGCGAAAGCTATCGGTGTGGACTAAGGACATATATATGCGTTTTCTGTAAGTGCCCGGCATGGACTAAGGACGCATGTATGGGTTTTTCAATTTTTCCGAACACCTACGCAGAACTAATACTATTACGTTTGTGTGAAATAAATATAAATGCATTCCTTACGGCAGTAAACAAATGCCAATAGTACCTCGTTATTGTTGAAGTGGTCACCACTTGTAAGAAAACTCTACATCTGGTTTCTTTAGTTTTCTCAAGCACTGCATTTTTCACACACAACTAAATTATTAACTTGTGTTATATTTACTAAATTTAGTTTTCTAGTTTATTGTTTTCTAGTTTATTACCCAAATTCTAGTTAACTGTAAATTTCAATGTTTATAATAAATAATTAAAAATAACTAAAAAATAACGCTCTTGAATCATTTAATCTCGTACAAAAGAATTACTATTACTTATTACGAACGATTTGCGCTTTGAATAATCAATCAACAGAGTTCAGTCTAACGAAAAAGTATTCCGTCCACAGCGATCGTCAGCGCTAGACGCGCGCCGTCCGTACGGACGGCATAGGCCGCGAGTATTCAGCACTCAAAGGGTTTTAATACGAGAAGAAAATTATAAGTATATTCGATAGTATTCTATCTTGGAATTCCTTTTCTTGGCCACAATGCTAAAGAACAGATTTCGTCACAATATTAAATCGACTAAATAAATGACAAATGAAACGTAGCGTTAACGAAATGTTGGCCCTTAGTAGGTTAATAAATCTACATTACTATTTTCACTAGCAAGCATGATTAATCACGAGTGTTTGACTTCTGGTTATGTTTTATTATATGCAGAGTAATGAATCCTCATGAAAAGGATGTCATTCGTTATAGCATTAATATGGAAGTATGGAAATCGCTAGGAAAAAGATTATCATCTTGGTGAACTTGTTGGAAAGATGCTTTCTCTGCGATTGATTTTTAAATATGTTGTAAAGCTCAACATTTTGACAACTTTTCCCCATATACATGTAAATTTCTTAAGAGTTCAAACACGGATAAACAAAAGGACTTTCTCTGTTAACGGACAATGTGAGCTTATTTGTCGTTACGGATAACCGATTTGCCAAACAGTCAGTACACAGACGGACGGTTAGAGAAGAAGAAGGATATCGAGCATTAGAAATAGACACGGTAACAAGAAGGAAATTTTTATTTAGAGTATTGAAAATTGACAGAGGAAGAATGGTAATTCAGGACGTGGAAAATCGATTCTCGATTTTCAGGTAGACATTGTACAGAACTTGTTATTTATTGTTTACTGTTATAGATTGCTATTAATTTTTGTTTACTTCTGTATTTCATTTAAGTATTTTTACAATAAACTCGATTTTCAGACTTAGAATCGATCCCTAGATTATCCAAATTTGAACATTATATACATAACCGACTGATCGCCCTTAGTGATCGAGTTATATGAAAGAATATCCTGCCACTCGATTTTAGTTTTCAAGCTGGATTGAGTTAGTAGTAATAGTAATCTGATCGTCGTGCCACTGCGCTGTAACGCAACCGGTCAGCATTATTTATATCAATGCTGATAAGAGGATTCGCAGGGCCGCCTTGCTACGCGGGGGTTACTACTAATCCAACTCAACTTAGAAACTAAGACCAAGAGACGGGGTATTTTTCCGTATAACTGGAAAATTAAGGCTAACCGGCGGTTATGTGTAAAGAAGAGCTTGTTCGAAATGTTGAGTTTTACAACACATTTTAAAATTATTGAAATGGAGTTATTCGACAAGTTTACCAAAATGATGATCTTCTTCAAATTTTCTACAACAGTAGTATCGTTACATTCTTTTATTGATGCTCGAATAAGTGACCCTTTTCATGAGAATCCATCACTTTGCATATAATAAAATGTAACCCTGAAAAAAGTTGTGAAAGCATTTCGCAGAATCCTTGTTGGTAATAAGATGTTTTACAGATTTTAGAAATTGGGAAAATTAATAGTCAACAATGATTTTAAGGTATCATATAGGGAGATAAATATAGTACACCACAAATTATTTTATTTACATCCTTAAGCATTAAATTAGTTATACAGTTTCATATCAACTGTACGTTCGAAACCAATCAAGGGTACCGCGAGATTCAAGTTTCATGTTCAGATGATTCAATAAAAGAATATTAAGAAATTGTTAGAACCGTATCAATTGTTCATTCCATATTCAAGTATGTTTAAATGGATTTGAACACAAAAGACTCTTATACAATTGAATCATAATTATTATTGACAAAATTCTCTAAGTTACAAGACGTCAATTACGTGTGCTAATAAATTATCTTAAAATATCAAATTTAATAATAAGAAAACATAGTTTTACGATTGAATTTTACAAATTACAAACCAGCTTATTCTATTCGACATAAGAGTATAAAATTCTTAAAAACTTTTATGTAATAAAAGCCTAGAACTCAATAAATTTTCACTGTTTTCACTAATATTATTTGTTAGTAAATTAACAAATCCAAAATTCATCTATATTGGCGAAAAGACTATAAATTAAAATAAATTCGAGCCCCTAAGTTTTAAGTCCTCGGTAAATTAATAATTTATAATCTACAGGCAATACGATTCAATATGGGATGTTCCAAATTGTATATATAGTCTCTAAGTGTGTATAATTACTAAAATTTTATATGGAATATGAAGATATTTTTTGAATTTTAAATCAACAATCCAGTTTGTAAGTTCCAATATTAACGATTCAATAGTCCCGTGAATCAATATCAACGAGTCCCGGGTCGATGGATATTCGCTCCCACGATCTCTTTGCTCTCAAGTTCCACGACCCGGTGGTATCGGATCGCTAGAACCAGTACTTGTTGGCGTCAAGTTTCATGACTCGCGAATCGTTCTTATCGCTTCGTGTGACCCGAGTCATCGGGACTTACTGATGTCGACACCAACGACTCGGAACACCTTGATTTTTTCTTCCACAATACCAAAATCAACACTTTTTCGTTATGTTAGCCAGATGTTGCAAATTTTAATAATACGATTTGCTTTAACTATTTCGCTATTAGTGCCTCTTTAAACATTTATAATATCTAATATTGGAAAATATAACGGGTAAGTGGAATATATGTACATGTATATACGTATACTATTGTAAAAAGAATTTATGTCAAAACACTAAACTCTATTTAATTTTTAATGTTTAATACGAAAATGAAGTGACTGTTTGAAAAATATGTACATATGTCAGTAGTAACTTTCAGATAAATATCCTGAGGAGAGATGGTGTTCGGGTCTTGAGAAATCTTAACAGGATTACCTCTTGCCTACTTCAGTTAGCGTTATCTACTTACCAGTATAATACCTTATTTATCTAACATAAAATGTTGAAATATATATCACTTGTATTCGACAGAATTCAATAAAATACATAAAGTTAAGGTTTAAATCAAACTTTGTTGTTAGTACAATTTATTTTTATTAAACAGAAAACCATAATTCGTGCTGTAGGTATGGCTAGATATTATAAATTAAGAGGTTAAGACACTTCGAAATGAATACAATAAAGATGCAAAATTATGCCTCTATTATTATCCACAATTCTTCTCTTATACTTTATATATAATACTTTCAAGTTTAATTATCACAGAGAATGAAAAGAATTCCATCCTATTATTTCTTCAAATACTGGAATGAAAATTATAAAAAGACAAAATGCAATTAGCATTCTTTTTTCGCATACGTAAAGATTATTAAGGACTTAGAATGCGAACGTAAAAATACAATTTGAAATATAAATGATATTATTTCACAGTATCGTTTATACAACTCGCTGTGTGAAATTTTATTAAACAACTCTAAAGAAATGAATTTTATTACTTTGCTAATATATTTAGAACTTTTAAAAAAATTGCAATGTATACATATAAAAGCTTCAAACACTACTGAAAAAGTTCATCTACCTATTCGTTGTCTATACAAATGAAGAATTCATAACAAAGGGACTCATGTCAGCTTTTTTTACTTTTTAGATAATAACGGATTCTAGTAATGAAAAGCCGAACTCACAACATGACAACAATTAATTGACTTCTTTTACAATGTAATTATAGATATATCTATAAGAATTATATAATATAATAAATATTTTGTTTAAAGAAATTGTAATGTATTGAATAGAAATTAAAGATGCTAGAGTATTAATTTGTTCTTCTAGAGAAAGACAAAAATTATGTTTAGATCATGTACACAAATAGATCATGTTTGTTAAAGCTCTTCAAATATCATAGATACTTCTACAGCTATAATAAACCTTGTTTGAAATTTCAAATGTTTAATAAAAGAAAGCGATTCAATCACGATGTATGCGTGTATATACTTGATATGCTGACAGTAACGTATTGTCAATCGGATTCTCAGAGCACTAATCGGGCAAACTAATCTAATTCGGTTCGAGTGGTCTGAGTAGATGTCGCATTGCGTGATGGCGTACTCGTTCATCCGGCTTGAAAAGCTTCAGGCTTCCTTCCAGACGAATTCCTCGAGTTGAAGTGGAATATGTAAGAGAGAGGATGCGCGGAGATGCAGGATACAAGAACTGTGGGATCCCACGAGCGGCTGTACGTGCCTTGTAACCAAGATGCTCAGTGCATTTAACCTCCTGTGTGTCTGCATATATGGCACGTTGCTCGTCGATATCACGCCGTCGAGAAGATATTGATCAGATCTTACGTGACGCAGAAATTATCAATTTCATCCAATTCTACTCGAGTTTCCCGAACGGCGGCGTTTGTTCGCGAATAAACGTGTTTGAATCGCGGAAGTATGATCGAATCATGCAATAGGCATGAAACGCGGAATCCAATTTTTCACAGCAAAGGAAATCTACAAATCTTGTTTTACTTTTTCCCTCACAAAAATTCTTTTTCTTTGTGATTTTTCTTTTGAAAGAAAATAGAAATATCTTGTTATTTACTGTTAACACGAAATCTTTTGTTTTCTTTTGATTATCTTTACGGAAAGAATATAAAAAGATATCGCTCTCCTTCTTTCAATCTTCTTTTGTCGAGATTTCACAATATAGTTTTTAAAATATTTTATATTAATGTTATTTGTACGTTTTGATATGTATGTAAGAATATTTTAAAACGAGGAGTTAATATACATATATGAAGTGTATCCCTATTTCGTTTCTGGAATTTTTTAACATTAACAGTGGATCTATCAGTTATTTTAGTATGAAAAAATATAAAATAATCTTTAAAGGACTACTAGTAATTGTAGAAAACATAGCAATTATATGGAAAACAAATTCCCAATAGAATTTAATATATGACATATAGACAGTCAACTTTGGCAATTGAAGAAAATAAAATTCGAAAGCTCAAATTATTTCACATTTTATTCATAATATTCCTTTGGTCGACGAAATTCAATTCACTCTCCTAAGTTCACTTCCTGTTACTTTCAGTCACTCGAAGGAACAGAATAATTCGATACTCGTGAAGTATCGATTCGAAAGACATTGAGGGCAACGTTCGCCACTCGATAAAAAAACCTATACTTACTTCTTTAACATTGATTGAACGAAACATGCTATCAACGGTTATTGTATTATGGGAATGGAATGGAGAACAGTGCTAGGCAGATGCACTTCGATACCGGAAAGGGAAGCCGTTGTAAAGCTCCCTACGCGCAGAAATATAAGCCCAATGTGTGGTATCGATAAAAAGCAGTTTCAGTTGTGTTTACGATTTACTAATTAGTAGCGGTCAAAATTGTTGCTCGATGAACGATTACGTAGCCACCCACTGTTATGCCTTCACTAAAGAACCTAATTACATAATCAGATAGTAAAAATTACAATTGTCTGTTCGGATAAGATGTTGCGTGTTGTCTTTCAAAGCTGCTATGTCTCTCACGTGGTGTATTCTTATGCTTTTCTTCATATACCGCAAATCATGGTGTGAGATAGTCTGTACAATCATTTGCTTTTAGTTAGCTATTGTTTTAATACTTTATGATCACACTCGTTGCACGGAGAGTACGCTGTGTTTGTTAACCTTGTTAACGGATGTGTTGCAAGTTGTTACATGAAGTAGCATGTTATTCAGTTGATCTCTATTATAACGAAATTCTATATAGTTATGTAATTAACTGCGCTCTTATTGCTTAAATCTAACTGGAAAGTGAATTTTAATTATTTAATTTAAAAGTCATAGAGAATGTGGAAATCAGTGAATTCCTATTACATGTATGAAAGATCCTCTTATATAAAATGTATACATATATGTACGAAGAGTTCAGGTAAATCAGTTTTTGTTTTATATCAATATTGATAACTTTAATCACGTTTCTCAATTGCATCATATATATACAAGGTGGTTGATAACTGGTGGTTAAAAACCACCGGAAAGGGGGTGATTCTACGCGAAAAAATAAGTCGAAAATATAAAATAAAAATTTTTCGTTTGAGGCTTTGTTTTCGAGAAAATCGACTTTAAATGTTCGCTCGGTACGCGTGCACTTTATCATGTCTCGTTATAACGGATCTCACTGTAGATCGTTGTCTCGATGGATATTATCGCAGTTTAAGTTTGTTTTTGCCGTAACGGAAAATTAGCAATACATAATGAAATAATATGAAGTAATCATAAAGTTTATTATTACAAAAATTGCTGAAAATGTTGCCCATTCTGCCGAACACATACTTCTGCTCTTCTAATTAAATTTCTATGAACACTTTCTAACGTATTCGATTGTTTTGAAGTATGAAAGGCTACAATAATCTTTTCTTTCAATTGCTCGCAACTTGCGATTTCTTCAGAATAGACAATTGATTTAATATGGCTCCATAAATAAAATTCAAAGTCGAATTTCTCGAAAACAAAGCCTCAAACGAAAAAATTTTATTCTATATTTTCGACTTCTTTTTTCGCGTAGAATCACCCCCTTTCCGCTTGTATCATCAGTTACCAACCTCCCTGTATATTTATTTCTCTTGGCCAACGAACAATAAGTTTATAGGATGCATTTTTGTGTAGAAGTTAATACGCATGCACCGTGATCAATACATATATGATTAGTATACGTATATGTAGATTCTACATATTAATAATTCAATAATTGTTTATTTCAGTTCATGCTGCATGAATGGTTTTAATATTAAAATAACTATTTCAGAAATAAAGAGAAACAAAACATAACTGATAATATTACTTTATTTAAACCCTTATCTTTATCCTCGATGCTTGACAGAAAGGCGGTAAATGTTCTATAATAAATGTTATATTTAATAAATATCGTGAATATTAAAAATTTTTAGTAATAATTAATGACAAGAAGAAAAGAAGGTCGAACAAAAGACGTTAAATAAATTAAGTGTTACTAAAGAAGGTAGAAAATATAAAGTATAAAATAAATTTGAAAGTTAATTTGTTTCAAATCGCAGTACCAATATCAATATATACACACATAGTAAAATTAATTTACTTTTTTATGCTTATTGCACGTACCTGAAGTTCGATTTAAAATAAAATGTGTTGAGTAATCTACTGTATTAACTAAGTGAATATATATATTATGAAACACTGTTTATGATATTCAAAACATCCGCCATAATAATGTCAGTAAATTTATTACAAAATTTACGTTATACAATATAAGCAGAAAAAGAAATTCACAAGTCAATTATTTTCTACTACATTCAATAAACACTAGCCTGTCATGTGTTGTTATGCATGAATGATCTAATAAACTACCGATTATGTGAAAACAATTATCGATACGTTTTTAATGAAAATATTCCTAAATAGGGTATTAAGTTGAATTAAAAATTAAAATAGCTGACAGAATAATAAATGATAGCCGCGTTTTTTTTTTATGAAAATATTAGTGATCCACTATCACACTTGTAGCAATAAATATATGTAATGCAATGAGCTGCAGAAGATTGTAGCCACAGTAACATCCATTCACGTGACCGACCATTAACGCGATATCTGGAAAATTAATCTAGGACACGTTCTAGCATAATTTTCCTGTTTACGGGCATTTATATAAAGTTTACGTGATAAGTCGACCCTTGGTTTCCACCTAAATGCAAACATAGCATTAAGCACCACCAGCTAAAGTGTTACTTGAAACGTGATGAATTTCATTTCAGCCTAAGGTGTCTGTAAGAGGGGTTTAAACAATAATATTTTAACACACACACAGAATGTGTTTCTAAATAAAAAATATTAAAAAGTTCTTTCGCGTAGTTCTTTTATTTTAATAATTTCGATTCATATTTTATGACTTACTGTATGGAGAAGAATAAGAATCACTTATAGGTATACATAGATATATACGATCATTTCTATCATCTCTCTCTCCATTTTGATCTTGTATTGTATATATAGATAAAGAAATTATAAGAGAAACTGAGTTTTGGAAGATAAAATTAATTATGTAATACAATTTAATCTTTTACGCTTACATAAATAAGAAAAATTCTAATTGTAAATAATTTTCACTATTTAATTGCTCGTGGAAAACAAACAGTTTATTCAAACCATTCATTTAATCAAAGAATAATTGCGATGAAAATAAAAAACAAAAAGAAAGCTATCGGAACACTTACTTACAGATAGTGATACATTTATCCTGTTAAATTAATCGTTTCACCATCTTAATATTATATCTTAATATGTTCACATATCTATTATTTTAGAAAATATTCAAATTTTTGGGATAAAATTTGCTGTAACTACATTGACTTTAATTGGCATTAACTACTTACATTTGTCAACTTAAAATACTTTATACTGAAATATTTGCAATTTGAAATATTTAACATTTGACCATATTTTAATTAAACTCTTCGCTTGCTTTTACTTTATTTTATTTTTATTCCTTTACTTACTTACTTTTTATTCCTTTACTTTATTTTATTCCTGCAGTAACATTTATACATATCATTTATGCAATTGATAGTATTCGTATATGTCTACATATAAAATAAGCGCTTTATATTATACGCATGATAAATCATTTACTTAAGTAGGATGTAACTGTTTGATATGCATTAATGTTTTCGTCTCGCATTGTGACCCAGATTACTTCCAATTCATTTTGGAATAAACCTCTTTGGACAGTTACCAAACCGTATTTTGGTCTAGACTCGAAACCGACTGGCCCATAGACCACAAACTATTTCCTCTTACTCTATTTATAGTCCAATCTAGTAACAAAACAAACGACATTTTAGAAGTAGCTTTTACAAATCAGAAATTATCCAATTATCCCATTTTGTATAATTATAAAATTATAAAAGAGAAGTCTATAATCCACAATTTCTAATTTGTAGATTCATTAATATTATTATTTAAGAAATTATTGTGCGAAAAATCCCAGCACAGGATTAATTATCGTTACGCATAAACTCCTATTTGATTATATTTGTAATTAATAAGTTTTGTATGTAATAATATGGAAAAAGAGAAAGATTACTCGGTAACATCACAATCAGCAACAACTGGTTGATAAATCCCCATATACATGTCCTGATTAGGACTAAAGATTCTGTATTTACCCTGTCTATTTTATAAGTCCATAAATCGCAATATATGTCTCAATTATAGAAACACATGGAAACTGAGCAAAATAGAACTTGTCTCAAAGTTAAATTAATATGAAAATCCTGATTTATAGCACACCTCACGACTCGACTCGTTTCTCTAACTGTTAACGTCGGTACAGTTAGTATAATAGATACGAATGCAGCTGCGGCGCCTTTCCACAATATTGCAGTATTATCGTCAGATGCAAAAATCCTCGTGTTCCATGACTTGAGTAATTTTATGTATAATACATAATAACAAAACAATATAAATATAACACACAGTAGCGAAAATATTTTTAATACTATATTTACTCAATTTACTTTTTGTTAATACCCATCAAGAATACCCATCAGGAATTTGCGAATATCTTATTCAACAACATAATAATTATTAGCTTAGAAATAAATAATAAAGACATCTTCAATTATTGAATATTGCTTTAAACATATGTCCCAAAGTTTTGAAACTTTGCTACACATAAAATTATCATAGTACATAATAATAAAATAAATCATAATAAAACAATGATTACATTTGTTCGGGTTCTAAAAAATGGAATGTGAAAATATCGAAACATATATCTCTTTAATAGAAATTAGTTTTAACTCTTGAATGCAATATTTTTACTTAAAAAATTAATAATATCTTGATATAAAATGCTGCGAATAATTATAAATTCAACCTCATTTTTAGCTTTTTCATAATATTAAAACAAAAATTGACAAAATCTTTTATATAATTTCATATTATAACATAATACAAAATTGAAGATATAACAAAGAAAAGTTTTCTTCTTTTGAAGTCTGGAGAAAATTAAATTTTCTCTTAAAATTGTGTTTTTGGCTGTGAAAGAATATAAACTCAATGTTAATTTTATCGCGTTTTCATTCAATATTTAATAGATTTTTCTTTATTTTTAATTACTTCCATTAATCTGTTAGGTACATTATCTACTAACTTATTTAAAGTTTCATTTTGAATGTTCGTCCACGCAGATTTTCTTCTTTTTCTAAGTTCAGCGATATTTTCAATGGTGACCTCTTTTGGTCATTTTCTAGTTCGGAATTTTTATTATTAGAATTCCCCATAGGTTCTCGACCGAGTTCGTATTAGTACTCAATGTTGGCTATCGTAATAATTTTATTCTGAAATCATGGAATCACTTTTTTGTAGTTTGACGGCTGTATGAATAAGAGCATTGTCTTGTTGAAAAATTACCTTTTTGTTTTCTATTTCAGTTGTGAAAAACAATAGTTCGTCATGTAACATGACTCATACCCTACAGCGGTCAATATACTCTTTAGGAGAATAATTTCATTTGACATATCCAGACATAAGTGGCTTCTTGAAGATATTGAAGAAATAATTCCGAAAATGTGCTTGAGTCTATAATTATTCATAGCGCTGTATGTAGGTACTATATGTTGTATGTTATTTTGACAAACTATTAAGATACATTTCCTTATTCATTCTAAATAGCAAATAAAATTTCTTATTCTCCAACAGAAGAAATAATAGAATCTGCGTAAGAGACGAACTCAAAATATTGATACTACCACAATTAAAAACATATTATTTAAATAAAGATATAGCTTAACATCTGAAATTAGCAAATAAACATTAAAAAAAATTAAAAACTGGAATTAATAAACATCATACATTATAATAATGTGTATTACCATTGCATGATTCGCACGCTTAAATATTTAGCACATATTCGTATAAAATGGATATTTGGAGATTAATTTTTCTTGAAGAGGTAATAGACTTTTAACGAGGCACTTATTTCATCGTTCGAAAGAAGTAATAGTAAGTAATTCTGTAATAATATGACGGCACGAAGTTAATTGCTTCAATCTATTTAAGATAGCTTATCTCATAAGCTGAGAAATAATTTCCTCTTTTCTTATTGGCATTACATTGTTTGATTTGTATCTGACTGCAAAATGTAAACATATTGCAATCAGTGTCAATGTAAGAGAACAATGTAAATGGAACATTAACATTTCACAATATTTTATTTTTCAAGAGAATAGTTGAGTTGCGAACGTTTGACAAATTTGGTTTACGTGATAGGTAGAATACGATGCGGATAAAAAAAATTAACCTTGAATTTCAAGGTCGTCTATCTTGCGGTAATTTTATTTAACAAATCTCCATACGATTGTTGTTTAGAACATCATAAGATATAAATTTATAATGTAAAAATCTTGTGTAAGCCATGTAACTCTTTGTGAGCTTTCAAGATTGATTCAATAATTCAAACAAAATTATTAATTTCAATACATGAAAATACGTCCAAATTTTTCAATAACTAGCATGTACGGAGAAAAACATCCCGTAGAATCAATGCCCCTGTGAAACAAAACGTAATCATTATTTATGCATATACGTATTATACACATAAATATATACATTACAAAATTAAATTTAATAACTTCCCTTCCATTCACCCTCAATTTAAGTCCCTTTCACAGGAGCGCGCGTTCACTGCCAAACCACAACAGACGTTATTTCCAAGCGACAATACGATCGACGTTTCAAAGACAGCACTTCAAAGAACTATCCAACAGCTGTTCGCGTTTCGTTACCTACACGATTTTGTATTATGTTTAAGTGCGATACATTTATAACCGACCCTGGTGAATCGCTCGTATCCGTTCCGGGTTCCGGCCTCTGCCCGGATAATGCGTCTCTCTTTCTCTCATTTTTTTTTTCTGTTCTTGCTAGCAGGATGCACGATCGAACATCCGTCAAGGGCAGTTCTGTCGAGCATGCCTTTATGCTGTTTCCAGTCTACATTGTTCGTTAACGTGTTCGATAGTTATACACTTATTTTATTAAGAATACACTTCCCTGGCGTGAGTTTTTCAATATAGTCACGACAAGCATATAATCTATCGTACATGTCTCACACTTGCAGTTATTACCAGTTATTATAGTTTTTCGCAAAACAAGGGATTAATCTAGCACTTTTGAAGTTTCTTTGAAAAGTCTACCTTCTCCAATAATGTAGCAACAGTTGGAAGTTTTACAGTTTTTTAAAAAATTGTGTTCCGTTGTACGAAGCTGGTTTATTGATTTTTTATAAATTTTTTGCCTGTTATATTATAGTTTGTAAATGTATTTTCATATATTGTAATGGAAACTTCTATTAAACAGTCTTATTCATTTTGTATACATTTTTAATGTGAAATTGTGGAATTTGTAAATATATTTTCATCCTTCAAATACAAATATACAAATATAAAAACCGTACATGCTACAATTAAGATTTTTGATTTGTGGTTTTTTCGTTGTTGGTTTTTAATAACTAATTCCAATTTATAAGAATGATAAAAATATCTGTGATAATTAAATATATTTGTTAAGTTGAAAGTGCATCGTTTTTTACCGCGGATATGTTCACGCAATTCATATTTTTATAAACCTAACTAGAAAAGTGTAATCTAAGGGAAGATCTGTTTCATTTATTAAATTTAAATTTTTAAATTATACTCGAATTGTACATACCAATTATACAACAATCAAATTATATTTTTATATAATAATCACAAACATGCATCTTGAATTCTCTGTTTATTATATGATAAAGATTATATATATATATATATATATATATATATATATATAGATATATTATATTATAAAGATTCTGATATTTAACAAAATGTAAGGATAATTATTCAGAAAGAAAATAAAACTCACTTACAATTCTATTAACTTTTGATTATAACAATATTGTACTTCGTATTAATTAAAGAATTAGCGACCATTTTATTTATTCAATTAACATCACCCATAAAGCAGCTCTTTTTACGAAAAAGCTTATGCAAATTCTAAATGTCCACTTTATATAACTTGATTAAAAAGGATGCGAAAGATTACAACGTGATCTATGACACAGCACGGTTGCTAAAAGAGTTAAGGAACTTTCTTAGGGAAGATTGTTGATGTTAGTAGGTATATACATAGAACATACATATATGTATAGAAATGGTTAAAGTATCTTCACGGTGTAGCAGAGAGTTTCTTAATTATATTAAGAACTTGTTCTCATTGAATGTATTGTACGCTTCAGTTCGTTTGAACAATTTTTCCAGCAGTGTACGAGATTATTTACTTCATTAAGGAATTTCTCCTGGACGTAAAAGAAACGTTTTAATTTACTAGGAACTACTCCAACAATTATAATTTTTAATAATAAAAATTCTAAAATTTCTAATTTTCTAAAATACTCACGCCAAAATGAGAAACATTTTTCAGATATAAATCTCTCTATTATAATGTATCATTAAATAAGAAAAGAATTCTGCTTTAAAAATGAGAAAAATTAATTTAGAATATAGTTAATTGTACATTTATGAAAATGACAGATACAATCTTATTTAAAGGCATCAGTTATTTTAATTTAAATAACGTGAATTTTCAAATAAATAATAATTATTAGGAAATACTAAATATTGGAACTTCAAATTATTGCGAGGAATATTAACTTTAATTTCAAATCAATAAACTCTCATTGTAAATATATTGATTCTCAAAGAAAATAATTAAAATATAATTTCATTACATCTACAGGTACCTAACAATGATAATAGCATAATTTACAATTCTTACATAAATAAATACTATCGGAAGAAATTATTACATAAATTGTGTAAAAGAATCAAGAGGATATTAGTAGAATAATTTATTATAGGAAAAAGAATTAATTGTTAAAATATTACTAGTTTACTAATCAATGAACAGTTTAGTATCTCGTTTTCTTATTCAATGTAATTTTCATCCTTTTTTTCTATTTTATATTCTCAAGTACGTACATCTCCGTCTAGGAATATTATAACATTAGTTGTGTTTACACCAAAATGCGGTGATCAATCTACAGAGATTATTGGAAAAAGCGTTGGCTATTCAGAATTTTGGATTCCTGTTCAATAATAATGATTTAAAATATACAATAAAGGTTAGAAATTATAAATTATTCGTAAATTATTTGATTTTATAAAACTCTCAGTTAAATTTCATTGAAAAAGATTGGCGTAATTGGATGTAAAACTCTGAGTAAAAAATTTAGAAGATTACTTCTTACATTTACAGTATTCATGGAACCAAGCAACAATAAATATAATAGGAAAACTAGTGATATAAGTGCTAAGATAAATGAAAATAACTATGGTCAGACGCGATGGATATAGATGAGAAGCAAATTTAATTTAATATACTATTGATTGTAATAATGAATGTACTGTTTCATTCAAATGAAATAATGATCTGTAAAGGTTCTAATAATTTTCTAGTGATATTCAGATTTATCTAATTTTTAAATGTCTTTAACATTTATATTTATTTTATATAACAAGAGTGGAAGTACTTTACACAAAGAGCAGAGATAGCAAACAAAATCTAGCTCAACTAATAATTATTATTCTAATAAATATTATTATTGTTATTATTATTATTATTATATAATAATTCCAATTCGAACTTTTTCTTTTGAAAAAAAAAAAAACAAAATAGAGGAAAGTCATCTCATTCGAAAACAATTTTAATTCTCACAAAAAAAAAAACATTCCCAGAACCAATGTATTCAGAATTTGACTACGAATTGCAAGCAACCATTTGAATGTTCCGACACAATGGAGTGTGTAGTGTTTTCAGTATAGTTGACCTACATTTGGTCTTGGAGGGTCGTGAACATGAACTGTTCTGGTCGAAATAAAAATTACATGTGCAGCCGGTGGACGATATGGGCATCGACACACAAAAACCATCAGTTTAGATATCAACCGTGACAAGGCACTTGAAGGGTTTGCGACACATAGTGCATCGCATGACGCAATGTTCATTGTGAACAAAATACTATCATAGTAAATAGTAGCGGAGGTATAGACCCGAGTCATAAGAGCGTTGCATGAGCTGCGTTGTAGAAATATATTATTCTATATGGGAGTCCGTACACAAGCAGCGTGCGTCATTGTCAACGCTGCGTCGCAACCTGCGTTACTTTTACCCCGTATTTATACTAGATACACGTTCTGTATTGTATACATATTTGAATACAGCTTACGTATACGTATATATATTTTGTAGAGGATATCCCCCCACCGATTTTGCAAAAATTTTTGAATTTATTTATTTTAAACTATTGTTATTGTAAAACACTTCCTTTATATATTTTTGTTCACGTGGTTTTCATTTTGTAGAGGACGTTTACGCGGTGATCTCGTTTGCAGAAATTTTCAAATTTGCTTATTGTAAACTATTGTTATTGCAAAAACTTCTTTGTTGCATAATATTTGTATAAATGAAATTAGTTTATAGTTTTTAGCGTATTCCGAAGTCAGTTCGCATTTTTTAAATAATTTTTTTATTAAGTGTTATAATGCGACAAGAAGCAACGATTATGCGCTGTACTCAGGGGCGGATCAAGGAGGAATCATCTCTATCACCGCCTCCCCTCCCCAAGAATAATAAAATGTAGAATCTCAATATTATTACATTATAAAAAGCTAGTTAGGTAAACTGTTAATATTAATTTAAATTGTTTAAATTATGATTTCAGACGGAGATATTATAGTATAAATTACAAGCAAATTTTAGATCTTGTAAAAGAAGGTTCGACAATGTACTTATGTACTTTTACACATTTCACCCCTCCACTCACCAAGAAAGACTTCTAGATCCGCCACTGACTGTATCCCCTATGTCTGTAACAGACGTCGCCCCAACACATATGCCTCAGCCTTATTATTGAAACAAATTTTTCCTGATATACTTTTTTTTATCGTTTATATAAATACTAAATATTGTGTGTGTATATATATAATAATACACACATTTTGTATATGAAATTTTATAAATTTACATTTAGAATAAACAATGAAACTTGTAGTCTGACCCTATAATCTTACACCGATTTAAGAACACATCTACACAACTACTTACTTTGCATATGAATTAGAGTTTAGATTCAAGTTTTAATAACCACACTTCTTAACCTCTACACTTCATTTCCCTTCGTGCCAAGTGTACTATCCCTTTCATCACAATATTACCATAAAATGAAGACCTATTGAATAAAACAACAAAAGGAAAACAGAAGCTTCAACAAATCTAAAAATTTAAAAACTCTGAAATAACGATCTCGAATATCTTCATGTTACTAACATCATATTATTTCATGTTACTGACAATTGTCAATAAGTTATCGAGAACTTATTAGTACTCATCAATATATTTACAAGTTACAGATAAAGCAAATGGTATTTCTCGAAATAGTATAGTATACTTCTATTACATGAAATCCTGAAAATTAGTAGATAATTGTTCTTTCGTTAACAATTTAACTTAGTAACCGAGTCGTCCTTCAACTAAAAACTTTTATAATCACAGAATTAAAAGTTAATAAAAATTAATCAATCTTTATTAGATCGATTTTAATCCTTACAAGTGTAAATGCAGATGAATTAACATGTTAAGATTGAAAATTCCCAAATAAAGAAATTATTTTTCCAGAGATTTACATTCCGAGTAACTAGTGAACTCGTCTTTCTTATTAGTTTGCGGGATTTTCGAATAAAAAACACGCTTCACTGTAAGTACGATATATGTACATTTTATACTTATATGATAAATTCAAGTTGTTGATATATGGAACTATCAGTAATATTTCAATATATCTCCTATTTCATAGCACAATATATTAAGAGATACAACACGTTCGAACATTATACTCTTTCTGCTTCAATTACCACGCCAGGTGTACTAATCTGTGAAAACGAACATGTAACAGATCGTTACCGTGGTAAAAATTCAGTGACAATCGGTGGTAATCCTACCGAGAAGATATACCTATGTCAAAATCAGCATGTGTTCTCTAAAAAATGAAGAGTTATGGACAGATGATTTTTGCGACAAGGGTTGCTGACTCCCCGAGGATACATGGAACACTGTACAAAAGAAGGGGCTAACGCAGGCGAACAAAATTTCAGTCACGTAGGAATGTCTTCGACCGCACAGCATGGAACACTTGCAATGCTGCTTTTGCACTTCCGAATAACGACATTCGCCATGCGTGAGATGGTATCAGGTTGCAGAATACGAGATTTCTTTGATCACTATGCGTTCTTAGGATACTAGCGACAATCTATCAAAATCCTCTAAAATTTTATATTTTTCATTGCTTTTTTTTTCTTCTGTATACATTTACTTTCATTGTCAATTTTCATTGTATCAATTTTCCATTTCTATATTTCTTTTAACAACTTTTAAGACTTTTCATTCCTATATTTTCAAAAATAAATTTTTAAGAGTTTTTATTTCTATATTTCTTTTAACAATATGTTACATTCTAAACAAAATTTATAAGCAAAAATAAATACATACTTCTGTAATGCGATTTAGGTAATGTTATATAAGAAAAATTAACTTTTTAAATATTACTGTATACTTACTGTATATGCGACGACGCGACGAACTTTCAAACCAAAACGAAAATTGGAAGAAAGGAGAGGAAAGAAACACAAATCATGTGCAAATTGTTACGTAGTATTATGTATCTCTTATTATTTTCGCAATTTTCTCGCGAAATCTATATTCTAACATATACCTCAATATAGTAACGAACAAACAAAAATAAATTGTTGTGTAATTCAGCTTAAAAATTGTTAAATTAATTAAATTAAAAAATGTATAGTAAATGTGTAAATGTAAATCACTGTGTGTTTCATAATTTTCCCATGAATCGAGAATTTCGTATATTTTTAAAACATTATAACTTAAGATCTAGACTCGTTTATCCCCAGCTGTGCGTATATACAAGCGGCGCTATTCACATGCTCCTACCTAAAGGATTAATAAAAGTAAACTCCTGTTATCTTGTATTTCTATTCTATTTGAAGTATTGTCTTAGCTATTTAAAAATTTAGGATTTCAAAAAAATCAAAGGAAAAATAATATTAAAGTGGTGGTCATAGGTACTGGATCACGTACTTGTTACGTTTATTGAAAAACTAACAAATTTTATGTGCATGATGCAAATGAAATAACAGACTTACAATAAAATAAATAATTAAAGAATGGAAATAATGAAGAGCATTCAATTTTTATTACATATCATCCGGTGGCCGAATACTTATGGCCGGCATAACGTCAGTTCAATTATTCCTTGGACATTTTAATTAGATGAACAGAAAAGATTCTTAAAACAAATACAAAAACATTTTGCCTCGGTTTTATGTAATATAATGTTAATATTATGTAATACATATACTTGTATAGCACAGAGAGTATGATAATATTATATTTTTATATTTAAAAAAAAATATTCTAACAAGTAGTCTTCTAACGTTTTCATCCTATTCATCGAAAGAAATGACAGTTGTACCTATCAATAAATAGCCGGAGCACAAACGCAATCTCGCTTTCTGTTGAAAATACACATATCACGAGCATAAAACACTGAGGAGTGAAATTTCAGAGTAAACTTCCGACAATAACACTACCCTGACAATCATATTAAAGAGCAAGGGTTAAGAGGAACGCCGACAGTTGAAGTAGCTATTGGTCGTAATCAGGAAGATATGACACGATAACGTAACACCATGGTACGTCATACAATTACGAATCATTGAAACGAGACCGTTCGAAACCGTCCAGGAATGCATCTTCGTTCAAATTGAATACTGACGCGTGTCTTTGACTTTTGGAAAGTGGAACAAAGCGAATGTAGGTCGGCACGTGCGGTAATTATGTCTGGACGCATATTATGCATCCCCTATTGAGGTTTGCGTGGATACGGAGGGGTGGAAATGGTCGTGAGACGTGTTTGCAGCGACCCCTATAACCGTATTGTCAAACTGAAAGACACATCATTTACGATGAATTAAAGTCTCATTCCCTCGTGAGTCGAGGAAGTCCATATTCGACCGCTTTCATCGTTCACGGACAATGTGCTCCTCTGTGATACCTTGTGTTCATTCAAATACTATTTGAAAGCACTTTCTGGGCCAGTCTGTTCGTACTCACGCTGCCTTTCTTCATTGTTCACCTGACCATAAATTGACGAATAGTCTCGTATAAATTGGAATCTCGGAAAAAAAGAATCAGAAGGAAGCTTGACTACATACACGATAAGAGAGAAACATTTTTAGGATACTTTTCTGGGATATAAAAAATTGTTCATGTAGTTTAATATGAAAAGATATTTAATAATGATGGATAGTGCCTCAACTATGATAGGAATTTTAATTATTACTTTATTATTTTAATTATAGGAATTTTCTTTATTACGTTTAAGTCTTATACGATAGGTTTTTCGTTATACGGATACGATTTGTACACATACGGTGTGCGATAAATAATATGAACAAATTATAGATTAATACTACATCTTGAAACAATGTTTCCAGTAGTTCGATAATTAGTAATTAGATAAAATACGCATGTGTATCAATATTTTGTAACTTTCATATTCTAATTCAATCTCTTTTTAAAATTACTTTCTTATATTAGGTCATCCCATAAGTTCGTGCCGACTTTTATGTATACATTTCATGTGTCGATTTATAAACATACGGCGATAAGGGACCAATGCACTTGAGCTTAGCTGATCGAGAACAGGCTAGAGCAGATTTTCGTGGATATAAGATCGTAATATAGTGAACACAGTGACTTCTAACAGTAAAAAATCATGAGTCAAAATGCGTATCCATTTTCGACATCTTCAGTTCGTTCGTGAGTGCCGAGGCGTGCAGACGTGTGTCCAGTGCCCGGCAAAGTCCACAAAGCAGCAGTGACCATCCAGTTGCTGCTGAGTGCCGAGACGTGCAGACGTGTGCCCAGTGCCCTGTGAAGTTCACAAAACTCCACGTGACGCCCATCTGTCGAAAGCGAATCCAACTAACCTAGCCAGGGGTTAACAGCCTCTCGACTAGTTCTTTCACACTGAATTAACTAGCTCGATGATGGCTCTATCATTTCCAACAGGCTCCCCGGAGCTAAATTATAACACCGCCATTTTTCCTCCCCCGTGGCAAGAGGGCAACACATCTATCCTGGTAAACGACCATCACACGAAAAAACGAAAGCTCGAACCAACCAAGACAAATGTAAACAAGAGTCAAACTAAACCATCAGCCAGCCAGGTGACCACCTACAATAGATTTTCAATACTGGAGTCCACGGAAGACTCCATGATTACAACCGAAAAGGTAAACAACCTCCATAATCAAAGAATTCCCCCTCCCCCACCGATATTCATAAACGACGTAATCGACATTCAGTCAATGATTAAGACTATCGAAAAAGAAATCAGCAAAGAGGACTACAAGTTAAAGATTAACAACAACCACGTGAAAATACTGCCGACCCACCCAGACGCCTATAGAAAGTTAACCAAGCTATTAAAAACATTAAACGCTAAATTCCACACATACCAGCTCAAACAAGAAAGACCATTTCGAGTGGTGCTACGCAACATCCATCACTCAGTTGATCTAGACGAACTAAAGTGCGAACTGTCAAACCACGGCCACGAAGTAACTAATATCAGCAACATTAAGCACAGAATCACAAAAAACCCACTATCCTTATTCTTTATAGACTTAAAACAAAAAACAAACAACAAAGAAATCTACAATATCAATCGGCTGATGAACTCCATAGTTAAGTTCGAGCCACCTCTTGTAAAGAAAGAAATAATACAATGCAAAAGGTGCCAAAGGTACGGCCACACGCAGAAATACTGCAATCACAACTTCCGGTGCGTAAAATGTGCAGGTAATCACCCCACTGACCAATGCACTAAACCCCCGGAAACCCCCGCCAAGTGTATCCACTGTCAAGGAGAGCATCCTGCGAACTACAAAGGATGCTCAGCCTACAAATCGCTACATAATATAAGGTATCCAAAACTGAGACCCAAGGACACAAACATACAAGAACCGAAACCCCAAAAACTCACCTCACCAACAGTATCCTATGCGAAGGCAACGCAAGGAAACGTATACAACTCGAAAACACACAGTGTACACACAGAAAATAGAATTCCCACCCCACAAAGCACAGACAACTTTACCAGACTCGAAAAACTTATCGAGAAGCAAACTGAGCAAATTAACAACTTGCTGTCACTACTCACACTCTTCATGGACAAATTCATAAGCACAGAAGCAAAATAAAACCAATGCGAATAGCTCTGTGGAACGCCAACGGTCTAGCTCAGCACAAATCTGAGCTAGAACTATTCTTAAAACAACAGCAAATCGATGTGATGCTCATATCCGAAACCCATTTCACCGACAAAAACTACCTCAAAATACACGGCTTCAACTTCTACCACACCCGACACCCCAGCGGAAAGGCTCACGGCGGCACCGGAATCATAATCAAGTCAAACATCAAACACTACGAACTTCCACCATTCCAGAAAGACTACCTCCAAGCAACAAACGTAGCAATAGAAGACTGTCATGGTACAATCACCACCTCAGCTGTATACTGCCCTCCCAGACACTCCATCGCCAAAGAAGACTTCGACCACTTCCTGGACACCCTGGGCAACAGATGCATAGCCGGAGGAGACTACAACGCTAAACACACCCAATGGGGTAGCAGACTGGTTACAGTAAGAGGCAAAAACCTCCTCAACAGCATAATATCCAACAACCTCAACTACCTTACCACATACGAACCCACACACTGGCCCACCGACACAAACAAAATACCCGATCTCCTTGATTTCTTCATAACTAAAAATATCTCGCCAAGACACGTCCTAATCAATTCCTCGGCTGATCTCTCCTCTGATCATTCCCCCGTGATAGTAACAGTCAGTTCAACTATCATCGAGAATACACCTAATGGCTCCATTCATAACCAACACACCAACTGGCAGCTCTTTAGAGAAGTCTTTACCCACACAACTTCAGCCTCAACCTCACTAAAAACCAATGACGAAATCGAAGCAGCCACGGAATACCTAAATGCGAGCATAATAAACGCTATCCGCGTCTCCACACCGGCAAAAACGTCCATCAGCAACCACGAATACCCCCAGTACATATTAAAAAAAATAGCAGAAAAACGTAGACTAAGAAGGATATGGCAGACCCATAGAACACCGGAGGACAAACGCAAACTAAACAACGCAACTAGAAAACTATCCAAAACCATAAAGAACTACAATAATGACCGTTTTCACAAATATCTCGCCAGCCTGTCCCCCACAGCCGACTCAAACTACTCACTATGGAAAGCCTCCAGGAAACTCACGCGCCCCCCACAAATAATACCTCCAATCCGCCGCCCGCAGGGTGGATGGGCGCGTAGCCCTATAGAAAAAGCCAACCTATTTGCCAAACACTTGACTGAAGTATTCCAACCCCATTCCTCCATAGCTGCAGCGGACGTCACCGAATACCTGCACACTCCCTTCCAAATGTCCCCTCCTATCCAACCCTTCACTTCTGCAGAGATCATAGAAGCTATCCGTCGCCTAAACCCCAAGAAAGCAGCAGGTCACGACCTAATAGGAAATAAAGCAATCAAGGAACTCCCCATAAAAGGGATTGCACTCATCGCATCAATATTTAACGCCATCCTCCGCCTTGAACACTTTCCTAAGGCGTGGAAAATCTCACTAATCACCCTCATCCCCAAACCCGGTAAACCAATATATGAAGCCAGCTCCTATCGCCCAATCAGTCTCTTACCTACCCTGTCTAAACTATTCGAGAGGCTGCTCACGAATCGTCTCCTTCCACTCCTAGAAGATTTGAAAACTCTCCCAGATCACCAATTCGGCTTCCGAAAACAACACTCAACAGTAGAGCAAATCCACCGCATAACCCACATGATCAGCCAAACCTTTGAAAAGAAAAAATACTGCTCAGCCGTATTCCTAGACATCCAACAGGCATTCGATAAAGTATGGCATGAAGGGCTACTCTACAAGCTTAAAAAAATCCTACCCCACCCATACTACTCCATCTTAAAATCCTACCTAACCAACAGACAATTCATAGTTAAATGTCTAGGCGCCACTTCCGCAACATTCCCAATAGAATCCGGCATACCGCAAGGTAGTGTCCTCGGACCCCTACTATTCTCCATCTACACTGCCGACTTACCCGTACCAAACGAGGTAACAATAGCAACATTTGCCGACGACACAGCACTATTAGCTACCCACGCAGACCCGGCAATTGCCTCATCCACTCTCCAGCGAAGTCTCGACTCCATGGAAAAGTGGTTCCAAAAATGGGGTTTTAAAATAAACGAAAAAAAATCCTCCCATGTAACCTTCACGCTCCGAAAACAAACCTGCCCCCAGGTCACCATTAACAACACAATAATCCCAAGCAAGGACTCCGTAAGATACCTGGGCATGACCCTGGACAGGAGGCTAACCTGGAAAAAACATATCTCGGAAAAAACAAAGCAACTAAAGGAAAAACTAAGAAAATTCTATTGGCTCACGGGCCGACGCTCCAAACTAAACATACAGAACAAAATAACCCTCTACAAGACCGTAATAAAACCTGTCTGGACCTACGGAATCCAACTATGGGGAACAGCAAGTAACTCCAACATTGAAATACTCCAACGCTTCCAATCGAAAACGCTAAGATCCCTATTAAATGCACCCTGGTATGTTACCAACGAAACAATCCACCGCGACCTCAAGATACCTACAGTCAAAGATGAAATACACAAGTCCAGAAGCAGATATAACACAAGAGTCAACAACCACCACAACCCACTAGTCACCCAACTACTGGACACGACGGACCAGATCCGCAGACTAAAAAGAAAATACCCTCTAGACTAAATCCTTAGTTTCTACTAGAACCAACAATATAAAACTATTATAATCCATGTCATTGTATCACGCCAAACTAAGTTACTGAAAATTCTCAACGAGAATTGATTGTAAATATTCTAATAAATAAAAAAAAAAAAAAAAATTTTCGACATCTTATGTTATATGAATTTCGGAAAGGAAGTTCTGTAACAATTACCACGAAAAGCATATGTGCTGTTTACGGAGAAAATGCGCTTTCATCTCGCACCAGTAGGAAGTGGTTCCAACGTTTCAGAGCTGGGAATTTCTGTTTAGAAGACGAGGAACGCTCCGGGCGTCCTCCTCAGACAGACGAAGATAAAATTCGGGATCTTGTCGAAAAATCACGAAGTTTGACAGTTCAAGAGATGTCAAATGTTCTGAAAATACCTATGACAACGATCCATAGGTGTTTAAACGACCAGGTTTAGTGAATAGGAACAACGTTATCTTGCATCACGACAACGCTAGACCAAAAAATTGTCTGAATTTAATTGGGAAATTTTACTACATCCCCCATATTCCCCAGACATTGCCCCATCTGATTGCCACCTGCTCAGAGCATTACAACACTTTTTAGTAGGTAAAAAATTTGAAAATATTGATATTCTCAAAAATAGCTTAGAAAATTATTTTAAAGAAAAACAAGAGAACTTTTATCGAGACGGAATATTGGCCCTACCAGAAAAATGGGAAGAAGTTGTACAACGAGAGGGGGATTACATTTTTTCATAAAACTGAAAGGTATGTAAACAATCTTAACATATATAACCGCTCGAAAAACGGCACGAACTTATGGGATGACCTAATAAATGATGAAACTCGTAAAGTGTAATTTCAACGTTATTATATAACGCCATATTGTGTCCGGTATCTACAAAATATTTAGAGAACTTGTAATCCTAAATCCCCTTAATCTTAAAACCAAATAAAGGAACAATCTTGGATACAGTGTAATAGACTTTTTAAATCATTTTTCTATAAAAAGTGAAAATGTAATTTATCTTAATGTTCCGTTGTAGTCTTCAAATAGAGGAAAAGAATAAAAACCAACGAAATAGTATGTACCACTATCATTAAAAAATAAATGGAAAATCCATGTCCGAACGGTGGTTATTCATCTGCCAGTTGGGAACCTACGTTGCTATGATCACAGTGCTGATAAATAAATTGCCAATTAGTGGCAAAAAAATGCAGCGAAGTGAAGCAAGCGTTGTGTTCGTGAAGGAAAGGCTTCTCTCTACTCTGTATAACTGTTTCAACGCGAAGTATTGACTCGTTTCGCAATCTCCAACGGTTTATACGAGAACTACTATATTTTCGGGCAATGGCTTCCTGCGGTCAAACTTTCGTAAAAATTGAGACGTCGATGGACGGAAAACGAAAAACAAAATAGAGGTAATCGACTGTATACTGTACATACATGTATAAGAATCTACAGACAGAGGAGATGTCAATAACCTTGGATCTTGGTCGTTGTCATGATAGCTGCCGTCGTCATCGCGTGATCAAACTTACCCCTCCTTTGATGTCTCTTACTCCTCCTTTCGACCTTGCCAAATACCCTTTGCTCACCACCCTCGGTATATCACGGCGCAAGTTTGCTCGAGTACATGTGGCAGGAACTCGGCTGACTGTCCGATCGAACAAACACTAAATGGCCAGACACGCTCGACTATTCGAGGGAAAATTTCGATGGAGGAACCCGTGTTCTATCTATCGACGTACTTTGAAGAACAGTTAGGCAGGCCTTATGGTTGTCACAACAATTTTGCAAGATTAAAATTCTTCGAAATATATGAAATCGTGTGTCAATAATATGTAATATGACGAAGTAATGAATAAACACAGGGTATTTTATGTATCTCGGATTTCTTGGACTTTTACTTATTTCTGCAAATATGACATATTTCTTCTTCTATGATTGCTTTCTTCGAATTCTCAAGATAATCTTGGCAATATGTCTGGAAATTTTTTAAATGGATCTTTCTTTTATATTCTTCTGTATGTATTTCAATAAATGCATTTTTATATTCTCTATAAATAAATATTGAAGCATTTAATGTTTAAAAGTAATTATTTTAAAAGACACTTCAGTTTCAATGTTAACAAATTTGGCGTATATAAAAAAGCATATATAAATAAAGATGTATATGTATAAAATTTTACAGACTAATGAATACATGAGCAAAAATATTTTTGTTGACTTTACATTAGGTATTATTTATTATATTTTACTTACAAATGTACTACCATTTTACTCGTGGAGAGTTAAAGTCATAGATATATATATGTCGTCAGTTAAATTAAATTTCCTTTACAATTAGATCCTTACAGATTTTAACTAATAAAGATTTGATTCTATTAATTAATGTTATTTTCAATACCAAATAGCTATGGTAACGTAAGTATTACATATATTTTTATCTTTTCAAGAAAGGGATTAGCTCGATAGATAAATACATACAGCTATTGTAATATATTTAATCAATGGTTGGATACTATCTTGATGTAAATTACACATGATAAAGTAGTTTGCGTTGATATCTTTTATAAGACCATATGATCTATTTGCGATAACATATATACATACATTTTTTATTTAAAAAATGTGGACTATATTATAAATTAGTGGTGCGGTTATATTTCTGTTACTTTGACTAAAACAAGCAGAAACATACTTGGAAAATTATTGTAGCGATATGTAAATTCCAAAAGTTGGCAACGATTACATTATCGATCGGACATTGCGTAGAGGGCCTTAATGGACGCTGTTCACGCGTTTGTTAGACTTCCGCTTCCTACCTCTGCCTTGTCTTCCGTAGGATGCAGATGTGTTATTAGATCGCAGTCAGTAAACTATATAAATGTGATAAATGGTTTTATTATTGATTTATATTGATTCCTGAGTTTTCACGTCCCAATGAAGTTCAATATTAATTAATAATTGGACAGGAATAATTGATAACGGAATGACGCGTACAGCCGAACTGTAATCGGTCATTTATATAGGCGATCATTTTTCAAAATTGATTTTTTCCTAAACGAAAGTATTTTCCTCGAAAAAAAGTTTGGAGGATAATTATTGGGCATTGGAGAGACGAAAATCAATATCCTGAACAACTTCTTTCTATACACACAACTCGCCTATTACAAGCCGCTCGCCTATAGTTTCCAAATATTTGCAGAAAAATTCAATTAAATTTAAGTGACAATTACACTGCAGCATTTTTATATAGTCCAACCTAAACTTAATCTATTGATGAAAGAAACAACCATTTTTAATATTGTATAAATAAAAGAGAAAAATTAAAGAATTTTAAATTGGGCCAGAGTAGTATCCGGCTGTCATTAAGCGTCTGACGCTAAAAGATTTTCGATGAATCAATTGATATATGGAATGTTGAATTTTACTCTGATCTTTAATTTTTCAAAAAAATATAACAAATTTACCTACCGTTATTGAAAAATTATTTATAGAACAAAAATTTATAAAACAAATTGTTAAACAATACATATAAGTAGTATTAAACATAGATTACTTTACAATTATAGGTATAGGTTATAAGTATAGGAAAAAGTTATTTAGAACTTTCAGCTTAACAACATGTTTCAAGATCATTAAAATCGGTGAGGTCGACCCTATTTCCAATAAATACCGTCTCGGACAAAGAAATTTCATACCACACGTTTTATTTTCTTTCCAAACAGAATGTTCTCCTTTCTGGTTGTATATATTACTATTTCTACGTCAGAAATATTATATTTCTGGTTATGTTATTTTATCTTAATTTATAAGTATTATAAATTATGATTTTAGTGATTACTTGTAAATATTCAACGATTTAAATGTTCACGCAGACAAATAATTTAATGAACTGTTGTGAAATAAATGTAACAGATTTTATTCATTGAATGTAAAAAAAACAGATAAATACATAAAATACATATAGGTATAGCAAACGAAATACATGTATAATATGGAAAATTGCATCACCTACAAAGCATAGACCTTCTATTCAGTTGAATATTTGGAAACACACATTACGCCGCTTTAAAAGAACTCTCTTTCAAACCATAAATTTTCTATAGACAACGATAATGTTCAGAAAGCGAATCGTCAAAGTGGTAATGAAAAACTCCGAACAATACGAAAAAGAACACGTGCATAAGCTGTCAAGAATGCAACGTTGAAAGTGGTTTCGCGTGGTCGAGCACCGTACGTTGACTCTATTTCAACGTGTATCTGGCAGCAGGTGTTTTTGGTCCGTTGGCCAAGGGATACACCTGATAACTCAAGCCACGTAGGAGCGTGCATAGTATACATATACATATATTTACATCTGCTGTAACACGTTCCTACAGTTCGTGCTGAACGGTTCTGGTCACCTGCAGCTCCTTCCTCCTGTTCATCGCCTATAAGAAGCACGTCACGTGATAATTTGTGTCTCTGCCTCTGACACATGTGTAATGCATTTTTCGACTGAATTGGTTGAAATGTTACAATTCATTTTTAACGACGAAGATATTGAATTGCTTTCATGTAAAATGAGTATTTAACATTTATGTTCGACCATGTTTATCGAGCATTTGATTCCTTTTTAATTGTGCGAGAACTTCAACTCGCATTTATTATATATCAGAGATAAAAGTATGCTTATGGTGTGTATTTTCATTTCATCTGATTGCAATGAAGATATTACATTAGATATTGAAGTAATATTGTAAAACTATGGGGTACGATAGTAGCATAAAATTGTAGGTGATAGCTATGTTAAGAAATAATCGTTTACAGAAAAGCAGTTTTGAAAAGAATAATAATTATTATATTCATTATGTTTTATCCCTTAAATAAAGACCAGTTATTTGTCTCTAGGAAGAGTTTAAATTTTTTATTTTATTACCACAATCCATCGGATGATTTTAGAGGCTTGAAAATTGAATTCCTTTACTTGCAAACATTTTTAACAGACAAATATTTATACCCATACCCTATTATATATTTATACCCATGGCCAAAATATGAATATCTATAATTTTAAATAAAAAGATAGCTCTAAAAAATTAAAACTTATTAAAAGATTATCGTGAAGGAGGAACGAGGATGTTTCACAATCAATAATAGTCGCAACAATTCTATGTAACGTTTTTATATCCAAGTAGTACTAATATTAACACTAGGTTTAAGGGACCCGTCAATTTGACGGATTTCGAACTTTGAAACTTTGAATTACTACAGAACCCGTCAAATTGACGGGTAAACGAAGATACGCATTTTTCATTAAAAAATCGATTTATTCAAATTAAGTCTGAAAGGAACAATATTAGGCTTTACGTTTAAATAAACCTACCAGCGCCGGTCAAATTGACTGTTTTCAAACTTCATAATTTTTGACTTTTCCTAAAATATGCATACAATATATTTTTCAGTACTTACTTTTAGTTTGCTTTTTTCTTTTCTAAGAAAAAATTGTATTCTGCCTTGCCTACCGCAGGCGGTCAATTTGACCGGCCAACAAAATATTTTAGTTACTCTTAAAATCAGTACGAAGAAAAGGCTACCTCAAGATCAGATGACAAACAAAATCAGTAATAACAGATAATAACAACTGTTACGCCCATAATCTTGTCATAAACCATAATCCATCCTTCGATCAAGATGGCCACCAGGTGTCAAAACATATCAACCCAGGCGCATAATAATCCTAAGGAACCGCCATAAAACTTAACATTTTTTACGGTCAATTGTTACAAACAATTTAAAAGTCGAGAAGTTTCTCAGGGTTATTGCTGAACATGGGAAAAGCGGGTATTTCCCATGTTCAACGATCAATTCCACCCTCGAGCAACAGTTGGTGGAGAATGGCCAGCACCTATCAATATTTTCGTATAAATATCGCCGTCACAGACCATATTCTTACTTGCTATAGTCCTTTCGACCAGAATACATCTCAGTTTGTTACTCAATCAGTTGACATCTAAACTTGTTATCTTTAAAACTCAGACAGAGAGCATCTCATAGCGTTTTGCGTAAAGTTGTTATAGAAGAAAAAGTAAAGCATATCAAATTTGACAATAATTTTGTATTCCGTGCATGGTATTATTCTGTGATAAATATTTACCCTAGAAATGTCAAAACTTAAAAAAAAAAATTATAAACAGAAAATAACGGACATGGAAGAAAACTGTTCAATGTGCGATGAATAAAAAACTTCAGCAACTGAAAACGGCATGGAAACACGTGAAAAGCTATTTACAACCGAATCAGAGTTGAATATTATAAATAAGCGTTTACGTAAGGGCGAAAAGGAAAGAAATTATCGTTGATAGCAAAGGGTGAGACTGATGTAGAGAACCGACGTATATTTGGAGCGAAATGGATGCAAGTCCCAAACTTGGCAGGACATCATTTCATAATATTTTTAGAGATATGCCAAACGGCATATAATGAAAGGACAAGTAAAGATGGCATTTTATCTTATCATTGATCACCGTATAAGGAATCATGTAATAAAATGTACGGAAAAAGAAACATTTAGAGCATTGGGGACTAACAGGGAGCTAGATGCAACAAAACTAGATGCATTTATTGCTCTGCTATATGCCCGCAATGCATATCAGGCAAAATATTTAGATATCTCATATTTGTGGAATAAAATTTGGAGACCTGCAATTTTTTCAAAAACCATGAGCAGGAATGACTTTGCAGAAATTATGAGGTTTATACGATTTGATAACAAGAGCGAAAGAAGCCAACGTTTACGAACCAATAAATTTGCAATGGTATCTACAGTATGGGGCCAATTTGCAGAGAATTCACAAAATTGTTATAAACCTAGTGTATACGTTACTTTTATATAAAGAAAACTATCATGGGAAAGTCAGATTCATTACTACAAAAATCTTGCCAAGTAAAACATTGTAAAGATTACGAAATTACGAAAATTTGTTTAAGATGCGGGAAATATTTATGCGGCAAATGTACATTTAATAATAAGATAATTTGTAAAAAATGCAGCGAAGTTGAATAAGATATATCTCTATATAAATAAAAGCGTAATTCTATTTAAGTCTATAATTGAAATTAAACGAAAGTAAATTTGGACGAAATTTTATGAAAGTTCATCATTTTATATACATTTAGTTATAAATTAATCATTATCTGAGTTACATCATAAAAACTGTTACTTCTTTAATCACAGGTCATTTTGACCGCACACGGTAGGAATAGGTACACACGAAGTGTCGGCAGGTTTAGTGTTAAAAATCCCACCTGTTCAATCTTTCGAAAACTAATGTATCCGTTGAAAAGAAGCAAAATCCTACCACAGACAGAGTAATTCGATCTGGCAAAACAGGTTCAATGATATTTGAAGGTTAAAGTCATTTTTCTGGGATTCTCTACGTAGAAGTTGTACCTCTCTTTGTAGGCCTGTTTTTTCTCAATATTCTTCCAAACAATGGAGGGAGGTATGGTCATCATTGGTGGTTCTCGTTTCAGGTGTGGACCTTGTAGATGTTGAACTGAAGAAACTTAAGCTTCCACTTGTGTACAAATCTATTAATCCCTTACAGACGAAATCAACAAAAGATGACTGGTATTTACAGAGAAACTTTCTTATTTACAAATACTACTTGTATCTTTTGTGTACCCTCTTGGTTATTTTTTCTCTATTACTTCTGTTAAAGATATTACAACAAATATTCCAAAATTTTTCTTCAAATTTTTAATGTCATAAATTTAAGAAACCACATCTAATAATACTATACAGTTTTATAAACTAATAGCTTTGAGATAACAAGTTTTTATTTAATTACCCAATCTCAATAATGCATTATATTTGTTTATCTAATCCTTACTTCATATGAAATATTTTTAATGTTCAACACATTTAATTATTATGAATCAAAAAAATAAACATTTTCCACGTATTTCATTTCCAGCTAAATGGAAGTTTTGATCATAAATAATGTTGAATGTGAGATATTTGTACAATTATTATTTATTTTTCTAATGAAACTAAATATCCATCATGAAAAATGAATGCAAATAGTTTTCCCTAATTTCAGAAGCCTACCTGTGACACTCGTGAGGGATATTGTCACACTCTTATTACATTCTTATCAGGAAAATCATGTACGTATAATTTCGTTTGCAAATTTAAAAATCTATTAACTTTCAAACAACTCTTTAGCATCATAATTCACTCAGTTCTCAAACTAATTATTTTTATCGTTATTTCAATCATACTTTATAAGACCATTAAAAAATACTATTTATCAGTCTGCAGTAAATAAAATTCGTTTCAAAATCAACAATATCAGTCAAATAGAAACATCACAGCTGACACAGGAAAGAATACATCAGCTGGTCCTTGATACCTCGAAATTGAAAAAATCTAAAAGTATGTATTCATCAAGAGAAGAAACGGTCGAACTCGTCTCCAGTCGGGAAACGGTTTCCACGATGTATCACAAATTGTGTTTCCTGTGCACGAATCGATGTGGAATTTAAGTTTTTACCGGAATTCTGGAAGTCGGGATCCCCCTATGAATCTTACAATGAAAAACGAAGAGGGGGTCACTCATAGCAATGATAATGAACGAAAATAGAAGTAGGCCACTATCGAATACTGGTATATACTTAACGTGTCTACCAGTTTGCACCCCTCGAAGTGTCCCTTTTATTTCTTCCACCGTTTTCTTTCTCTCTTCGACTTATTCTATGCTCACTTCCGGCTGTCAGCTGGCTGAAAGGGAGCTCAGGAATTCCGACGAAGGGAACAAGACCCTCTCTCCAGCTTAATTTTAGCTCGCTTGACACCAACGGGCACGTGCTCCGAATCGGGCTTTTCCTTTCTAAGTTAACCGAGAGTTTGTGGTTGTTTCCCGTGGAAATCGAAAGACGGTCCCACGGTTCTCTTGAAAATGATTAAAGAGGCTATGCTGCTATGGACCTTTCAAAATATCCATGTTTTTTTAAATATTTTCATAAAGAATGTAATTTTAATATATATGCCATGCCTTATGCTTAAATTTGCAAAATTAACGAAGCTACAGAGAATTTACTATATGAAGTCATATAGTAAAAGAACATTTAGACGAATTTTTCTCCGGACTATAGTGTGTAGATCTCTGAAAAAATTGATTTTATTTATTAATCGAATTAAATATATTTTTTGAAGGGTATAGTTTTAAAAACTTACGCAGAGAAACCTATATCTAAATTCCAAAAATTGACAAGGCTATATAATATTGTTTTCGAAGAATAAGAAAATTACTGAGAGCACATGCAAGTTTTACTGCAATTTTTACGAAACCATATTTTCTTTCCTTTGAAAGATTTGCTCCGTGTTATAAGACAGCTATTTGTGCATATTGTAAGTGTCTGATAGTGAATGTATAGTTAGGTTGTCCGAAAAGTTTCTTTTGTTTTATGAGAAAATAATAGACGCACAACGCCGACGCCGTCTGCCGACGTGTAAAAAACACGCTTGCGAAAAAAAGACTTTCCGGACAACCTAATATAATGTGAATTGTGGATGTATAAAATAGAAGATCGATTTTATAGACAAATTATGGATTTTTTAAATTGTTTAAATACATATTATGTACTATAATATCAATTTTGTGTAGGCAATAGAGCATAAAAAGCAGAATTATATTACAAATTTGGCGCACCTCAGAATTTATAAACATAAATATAATTGTACATGAATGTACTCTATTATAAAATTATCACTTTCGTTTATTCCTATTCTTCTCAAACAGTAATTCCCAAAGGGTACATCCCGGGATAAAATTATAGGGAAGATTTGAAAGGGCAAGATTTTTTCTTTTTTTTTTATTAATCTTGATACGTATAAATGTCTCGCTTGGATAAATTTTAGAATTTGTATACAAAGTGCGCAAAAATATCTGTATATTTTCTAAAATGCGCCGTAGTTTTAATTAAAAAAAGTTTGAGAACCACTGTTCCTGTCATCAATATTTATCTTTTTTCGTCCGTATAATTTTACGAAATTCAGAAATGACGAAGAACGGAGCAACAGAAAATAAATATTCATGAACGAAAAAATGTACGACAATTATTAATATAGAGACAAAATGAACATTAATGGTCGAATGTCATTTGAAAATGTACTGTATGTATATTTGAAGCATAAATAGAGGATGAGAAGAAAAAGTGGAAAAAGAGAAGGAAGAAATAAAAAATCAAGACGTAGATGTACAAAATGAATGAGGAATGCGGAAAAAAGTATTGATTGAAAGAAACTAAAACTATGTATTTGCCATAATAATCTTTTTCTCAATATGTATATAATAAGAAATATTCATTTTAATTAAAGAAGAAAAAGGACTAAAGACACTAGTCACTTTAATATTCATTAAAATAATTTATTAAAAAATTCGTAGATTAATGTCATAATTAAATCCAAGAGATTATACTGATACATAAATTAGAATAAAAATATACGTAGTTAAAAATTCAATTTTTACACAATCTATGTGAAAATGGAAATTCGAATATTAAAGTACATAGATAATCAGCATTTAAATAGATATCTAAACTTTTATCTGAAATATTTAAATTTACAATTCATTTTTTATAGAATGTCTACAAAAGATTGAATGAAACGCATGCTCTATCACGTAAGTATAATCATATTTAGAAGTAGCAAATGTAATAAATTCATATAAATTATGTATGTATCATGAGAAACAATTTATTTCATGACGTGAAAGAAGAATATAGTATTCTAAGCGCAGAAACAGTTACGATTTCTGTCATAAACCTCGGCACATTTCCTACACCAAAGCTATAAACCTCTCGTCGTAAACTTTTTAAGCGACGCACTTCTTACATATTCACTTTGATTTGAAAAATTTCACAATCTGCATACAATGAGACGTATCCACTTCTTTTTTATCATAAAATAATTTCTTGCTTGCTTAAACATGTATGTGTATACATACTTCAAAGAATAGCCACTTATGCTTAATGGAATTTGATAAAAAGAATGACATATTTTTCCTATGTTTTCAAAGTTTTAATAAAAGGAAATTTTTTTACTGTCGGTTCACTATTTCTTATCGAAGCTAGGATCAAATGCTCTACTAAACTTGAACTAGGACAAATTGCTCTAGTGCTCTAGATCTAGAGATATTTTATAAAATTTATATTTATATTTATATAGTAAAACTAGAGACATATTGTATATTTCGTGTACTTTCAAACATAAAAATTTCAATAGACAGAGTTTTAAGACATTTGAACTCGCTTAAGTCTCTATAATACCTTAATTTGGAACTGAAGAAAGCCTCAGTTTTGTCATTCTTTGGCCATACTTGTTTTTCTTTGTTCAATTCCGAATATTTTGCATTTTATAATATCTTATATAACTTTACTTAAAAGGTAAAATGTATGGGGCAAGTATTTTAACATATCTCGAAAAACGAAAAACTAATACCAAAATAGGAAAGAAGTATATTTTATATATTTTCAATTAATGTGAAAGAGTGTTCAAGCACTTATATATGAACGCTAGCATATACACATGTATGTGTATGTGTCACATGTTCGTCCCCTGCTTAACAAGGAATTTTTTCGTTGAGGAAGCGGCGATGCGACGTGTCGAAAGAATGATAAGCATTTCCAGACAAACAGGAGTTTCTAGACTAGACCGGGTGTTATTTTTATTCGGTTTCCCGAAATTGCAGACGAAGCTGCTCGTTCAGTCACTTTCGTCGCTACTTCTCGTTTCCATATATTCCTAACAATCACGTGTGCACGAGGGATAAATAAATATCTTTCGATGATTGTCGAGTATTTTTCGCAATAATACTTCTGTGTTCTCTTCGAGAAAACTGTGTGCGACGAGTGTTATTAATAACGTTCTCTGATTCACGAAGTTTCATTATTGCAAACCTATAACCCGAAACATTTCTTTGCTAAAAGAAGAAATGCTTGAGCAAAATTGAATAAACTATAGAGTGTCACGTTAATATTTATCTACTTGATCTGCCTGTAGAACCAGCGCTATTTACAGGTAGTAGAGTGGAGGTTTTAGACGAGGAATGTAAGAATGTATAATAATTATTGCTATAATTTTAATTGAAAAGAGTCAAGGCAGAGTTAGTCTGAGTGAACGAAAGAAAGATAAAGATAGTAGACAGTGAGATTTAATTGATATTGTAATATTTTATAAATAAAAATAGTAAGAAAATTTACGGCTATAAAAATATTTCCACTAATTTACCAATCATTAATAAATTTGATTTTTAATAATTAAATAAATGTAGACACTTTTGATCAAAAGTAACGGTAAAGTAACTAATATAAGAAAACAGATAATGATAATAATAAAAAAGTAATATGTATATGTAAAGTATAATAATATAAATAATAATGCATTAATAAAATTCTTTTAATATATATCCTATAAACATGAGATGCTATCGATTTCTTTGGAATTTACTGTTAATTTCAATTTTTAATTTGTTTTGCCTTGCACCCTACTAAATTTCAGACATTTCTTTTAGAAATTTTAAATCTGATACTTATCTACTTTATTTCATAAAACTAGTTCTTTCTATCACTTTAGAGTTATGTTTGAAATTAATTTCATTGACTGATAAAGCCATAAACATATAACATGTGTCTGTCTAATAAATCTTATTGAAATTCTCTAATCTATGTACTGAAGTACATAGTACTAAGTACTGAATATTCTCATCTATCATTTTTTGTATATAAAACATGTACGTGCTTCATTACTATTAATTATTATACAGTTGCGTTCAAATTGATAAAGAAATAATAGCAACAAATCTTACAATGAAAGACAATGAAACCTAAGTTTCGCTAGTATGTGTGAAATACAAATAAATATTGGAATTTATTTTCTTGGTCCAAGTTATTCAGTATTTCATTCGATAACATTTTAGTGTGAATTCACGATTTGACTTACTTGTTCTAATATATGTTCTAATATACTGATGATCTAAATATATATTTCAACGAACTTTCTACATTTTCCATGACGGAAGAAGACGCGCATCATCACGATCTCACCCTAACATAATCGTGTAAGTCTCAACACTCATGTACCGAAAACGTAAAAGTAACCGCCCGAAAACTAAGTGGAGAAAAATCATGGAAAACATGAAAGATGAAAACGTTCTCGTTCTGCGCATGCATGACATGCTATGAATGTCCTAAACGGACGCAGAGACAGAGGCAGAGGAATAAGCAGAGGCACCTGCGATAGCTGCGCGAAAATCAGTCGCGACCGTTTAATTGTCAGTACGTTTCCGTATTTCGTTATGAACGAACAACGTGATTTCAAACGACGCGACGCGACGTAGAAACGTACGCCGTGAAAAGAAGTAAGGAAAAATGATATAACAATGTATTGTCACGACTAGGCAACATAACAACGGGTAACTTCTCTCGGCGCTTTTTCTTGTACCTTCTTTATTTTTTTGATGCTAATATTTTTTATTGTTTCGTATTTTCTATAGTTTCAAACATGAATGCAGTCGACCTCCCTATAACGCAGTACTTCTATAACGCAGGCTAAAAATTGCGTCACTGCACCCGTATAACGCAATTAAAAAGTTGCTGGAAATGACTCATTTCTGATATGAAAATACGTGCGTCTTTAAATTAATTCGAAGCATAGTTTTGCATTAAATCTTGTGCGTTGTAGGGGATTGTTTACGGTTTGTATTGTGCAACAGTTATTATTGTAAAACGCATAATATTTTGTTATATTAAAAGAAAACTACATATTTATTTAGTTATAGCTTTTTACGCTCTTGAATTTGTATAAAGAGAAATCCGTATAACAAGGATCGTATATCTCGCGTTATGGGGGATCCTGTATTTCATACACATATGAAATGAATTAAAAGGCTGATGTTAATTTTGTTCCTATTCATCGAGAACTATAAATCTATTATTTGTTTGTAAAGTACATAAGTTTTGACATATTTATACGTACATATATACATACTGAAATGTTAGAGCTAATGGTTTAATAATTATTCTATCTTTTATATAATTTGTATTAGAATAATTATTACATATTTTGCATGTAGTAGAAAATATAATGTTAATATTATTGTATATTATAATATCAAATACCAAATGTAATACAAATAATATATACATCAATCTAATTAACAACAAGGTACTACTAGAGATTAATGAATATGTATTGGAATCATAAGTGTGTTCGTGTCTATAATTTTATGTAATATACTTTAGAATTTCACCGAGGTAACTATACAAAAAATATTCAAACATATCTTTCCCGTAGACAATCTTTTGGAACTGAAAGTGGAGTGATCATAAATGATATGGCATTTTAAAATATCTGTCCAAATCATATTTATTATTTTATTATTATTTATGAATAACATCTTATGTCCATATTATTTCTCAATATGATCTTATTTTACTATATCGGTTTGTGATACCATATATACTTCTGCGTGGACTATATAATCTTCTGCGACGAATATTACACAAACTATAAAAAATTACAATAACATTACACAAATTCTAGCTCTAAAAATATCCAAGATAATAATCAAACTACGAAAGCGACAAGCCGGGATGCATTTATCATTCCGAATCTTTTAAGCTAAAACGAACCTATGCCGTCTTATTATCACTTATTATCACTTATTATCACGTATTCCATATAAAAGCCGTTAATTAATTTCAAGTTTCCTTCTCAACAGAAATTGTCCAAGTTTGATAGCACGTTACCATCCCACGCGACACAACGAGCCGCATGCGCGAACTTTCACGATATCTATGCGTCAAGGAAGTTTCCAAGCTCTCTTCTAGCCTGCAAGTAACAGCTAAGAGCGTTACTTGAGAATTTCTAACCGAGTCTATCTATTATGAAATGAAATCGTAATTACTCCTTGGCGAAGCATGGTTCGCGGGAACACGTCCATAACGGTTTCGTGCGAGTATTTTCAGGGAACACATGAGTATTTTCAACAGCAGGTAGTGATGGAACCGATACTGTGTTAACACCTGTCGATATCAGTTTACGAATTTTCAGCTTATATGAAGATTATATAGAATTTTTATGAAGATAAGGAAAGGAAAAATCATATCTATTTTTGAAAAGACAATTTTAAAATTCGACACGTTATTAATTAGGTTAAAATGGTCTATTTATTTAATTTTGAAGTTAAATATGCATTTTTCATATTTTTTATAATTTAATAAATATTGCTTATCGTAATATAAAAATAGTGATGATATTAAAATATTGTTTGTCTTAACAATTATACCTTTGAGCTAGAGTTAGCAGTTTCTTTGACACATTCAATTATATTGACATATTAATTAATATTATTATAGAATATAATAATATAATAAAACATAATAATATTAACCATAGAGTGATATTAACACTTAGTCAACTGCGCGCGCCATAGCGAGCTATACGTTTCTACCGCGCCCGAACAATACCATTTTATACGCTGTCCACCGCGCGATTTTCCAAGTATCAAGGACTAATATTCACTACTTAACACGTTGACTGCCACGACAGCCGTATTCGGGTGTCAACAAGGTTTCTGGTCGGGCCGCGTAACATATATTCGGGTGTCGCTTATTTGACTACTTGCGAAGGATCCTTGTATTTGAAAAGATATTCCATAATAATAAAACTGTTGAATTGTTATAAAAGTAATACGGAAATGGTTTATTAAAAAAATTATTTAGAATGTAAAATTTCAAAGCATTCTATACATAGCTGAGGTTGGTCGGGACAATTTGGACAATAAGCTGTTGTTTTCTTCAAATTCTTTTGTGCCCTTGTTCGGTCCATTCGACGTCTTTTATTTGCATAATATAGTTTGCATGCGCGTCTAATGCTTCTTCCGGAATCATTTTTCCGAACGGTGATATTATGCCGACTCCGTCGAAGACAAGGATTTTTTGTATTTTCAGACAACCCTAATAATTTTGCAACTAATAATTGTTTAAATATTCTAATATTTATATTCTTCCTTGTTTCAATTTTGTAAACCGTTTACAAAGCGTTTACAACAGAAATTCCCAGAAGGAGTCGAATGCCAAGTTTTCTGTACCATTTGATTCCTTTTCTAATTGTGGTAGCATAAGAAACCATTTGGTCGGAATAATCTATACCACACTTTCCTTCATTATATTCAACAGCTAGTGGTTTTAACGTTGCGAACAAACGAAACGAGAGATCATTCTTGAAACCACCGCTTGAGCGACTCGCATTACTAAAATATCGATGGGAGCACCTAGCAGAGAACGCTTGGTACCGCTGCACGCGTGGCCTGACGGAGATTTCTTTGAAAACACACGTGGCAGTCAACGTGTTAAAAAACAAAAAGTCTAAAAATTATTTAAATGGCTAATTATATTTTGCGGTAATGATTTTATTTAACGATTACACATATTGTTTAGACAAAACATCAAATTAAATGAATATATTAAAAATATAAAAAATATAGGTAAAATTAAAAACATTAAAGATGACTAAAGATAAATAACACCATTTGAACGTGAAATTAAAAATTCATAATGCATTTTAATATTTTTTTACAGTGTGGTATCGTTCGATTGTAACTTTATTTAGTCATAACCGATAATGTAACTTTTTAATTAATTTTAACACCACTAAATTGGTGTATTTTATTCGATACTGTACTTTATACAAGCAGAAAAAGTGGCGCAATTAATTGGAAACAATTCCATGTAAACAATAACTGATAATAACAACAAAAAAAAGAAAACGTGTTGCTAAAGTCAAAAAGGGAGATCTCTCCGTTTGGTTACGCAGCGATGTTCTTCACAGAGGGGAGGAGATCTCCCTATTCGGTTGGCTAAGTGTTAAAATTAAAAAGTCAACAAAATGTACTTATCTTTTTCTCGTGTTATTATTTATATTAAGAAGAATCGATACATGACGTACTTTTACGAAAATATCACTACCGGTTTGATACTTGTATTTGTGATTTGGAGTGACCGTCCTTTTATGACTTCGACAGCAATCTGCCTTTTTTGCGGAACTCCGAATTTCCTACCTCCCAAGTTGTAAACCTTACGATGCGGACTTCATTACGAGGCCTAATAAACACCCTAAGTGCCCGATGGGTCAGTTCTAAAGTAAACATCTGGTATCAGACAAAAATACCAGAGGATATGTGCTCGCGAGAGTACACAATTACAAGATTTGAAGTAATAGATCTCCATCCCATAAAATCCATGGTAGGAAGGAAACCCGGGGACGGAAAGTTAGTATATAAGGACCAGGCGAAGCTTCTTAAGGCAGTATTAAGACAGTCTTACAACAGACTTCATCAGAGCGTCATACTCTTCGTGTTACTCAACAATGCAATTAAATTAATTGAACATAACATTATTCTGTATTTTGCTAGTAATTCTCTTAATACCAAGGAGCGCAAATAAATCTACTACTCCGCATCTTTAATTTGCTACCACCTTGAGCGTTAATCTCGTTCAAGGTTTGCGATATCAAATCAATCAGCTGCAACCTGACTGATCGCCACTTAGTCGAGAATTCGCAACAACTTGTATTAAAGTGTCAATATGCAATTGATATTACGTGAAAATATTGATACAAATACTAGAGTAACAAAAGATCGATTGTATTTATCAAATATAATACATAACTACATACATATAACTTAAATACATAACTATTCTGTAGAAAACGTACAATTTATTATTAGTTAACGGTATTTAATGCAATATTATTACATAATTAATAAAAAAATTATGCTTTACATGTTACTTAATGTTTATGATTTATCAGTATTAATATTTTGTGTGTATAAATCTACTTGAAAAATTCGATTCTTCGATAGCTATTTGGTTGCTATAGGATTAGATTGAGTGGTATCGCTCCAAGGTGCATTGGTATTAAAAATTGTTACGTGTTCTCGTGATTTCGATACTTTCACTAACAATAGGTATTTACTCACGAAAGTATTTCAACTCTTATAGAAACTCTTTACGATTATATATTATATTATTATGTTATTATATTTTACAAGATGTTGTGTATCAGTGTATTAGTGTATTACATCATACAAAACATTTTGAAAGTTCATTACCACTGCAATGAGGCACGACTACCGTGATAATAGTGGTACAATTTAAGACGGATCTGAAAATATGTACAAGTTACAAAATATTTATTACAAACATACATCCTGCAAAGATAATCAAAATATTTGAACAATCAACTATTAATTATATTAGTAAGCTACGATATTTATAATGGGGCCATCCTTATTAATTATTTGTTTAAGACCACTATTCACAAAGCATACCAGTTTTGTTATTAAATGTTCATTTGCAATAAGTCTTGGAACTTCTACACATATTTTCAGACTCGTTTCAAATTTTATGATCACGACTAATCTCGATAATCATGTATTATCACAATGTTAAAAAAATTGTAAAAAATTTCGTATAAAGCACATAATACATAAATGTCCGAATACTTTCATGAATTGTAGGTACCAAATTGTTTGAATATCATTAATATGTGCCGTATCAGTCCCATCGCTAACGCTATCGAACCCTATCGTGAGAAGATCCATCCGCAATGCGGAGCGTTCTACACCGCGTGGAAGCAAGAAAGTCTATTATTGGTTAATTAATCACGACGAGTTGAGCACCTGCCCTCGTCTCGTGAGCCTGTTATTAACCACCATTACTCGGCTATGCCCGTTTGCTAAAGCTGTCCGCGACCTTTGACCACTTCTAGAAAGCCAGGCTTTCAAGTGGAAGATTCACGCTTCTCGTTTTTGTTCGACGGAACGGGTCGGAACAATTTCACGTTGGAAGAGTGAACTTGAAGAGATTCGGACAAGAGGTCAATCAAAGTCACTGGTTCCATAACGGGGAAGCTATTTGTTTTTGATAGACGTTACGTTACGTTAAGATACAGCTCGAGTATCCCGCGGGAGTAACGACCCCTTCCTCAAACATTTTCTGTTTACGATGCATTAGTTTGCACGTTGAAGATAAATCGTGGCGAAACGTCACACCCTAATATGTGAAGTGCAATGCGAGTTCGACTGCGCCGTCGCGTTTTATTGCATATTCGTAGGTTAGAGGTAAAGATTAGAAGTGTACACTATTGCACAGTATGATTTTGTATATTTTATAGGTTTACAGAGGATTAAGAATTTATGTTTTAATTACTGTCTCTAACGTATATGTATATTACATATTGTACGTACAACTCTGTACATAAGTATTGGAACAATTATGAAATCTCGTCTTCAGTAAATCCAAAAAATCATTGGGAAGTCATCAAAACCATTAAGGTTGACTATTTCATTTCAAACAATAGATTATGAAGGTCTCATATATTTCATGCTATAATAATAATGTTATCAATTTGATGTAAGAAAATTAATTCTCTTCTTGTCCATATATATATACAGGGTGTCCCATTTTAATTTCCCCAGGCAAATATCTCTATAAATATGAGAAGCATGAAAAAATGTATGAAGACCCTGTATATACAGTTACTTTAATATTCGAACATTATTTAAAACAGAATAACTTTTTTTAAATTGCCTCAAACCATTTAAGTTTTTCTTTTCTTGAGAAGTTAAGAGGATTAGTTTACGAAATGATGCATAAAAAAATTTTTGAAAAAATGCAGTTGGTCAGAATCGTGACAAAAATAGTATAATTTTCTCAAAATTATTATGTAGCATAGACTACAAACTATAGAAGTCGGACATTATTATGAAGGAACATAACAAAGAGAGTGAAACATTCATAGGTAAACGTGATCATATTTATGTCTTAATAAATTAACCTGTAACAAATAATTTTTATATAATAAGCTGGTACACCTTTCTAATCACTATTGTCTCTCACGTTTTCAAATTATTAATTATATCAAGTTCCAAAGTAAAACCATATTCGCATGCTCATTTCTATTGGCGCATGATGAAACTTTGTCAATACTCTACTAGAAACATCTATTAATAAACAAAAATCACAAGAAACACATTTGGAGAACATTTTTAAGAGAGAGTGGGATTGCTCTTTCCCCCTAACCTCTATATTTGTTCGGCTTGTTCCATATAATTATTTCAATTAACCACCCGCATGTATTTATACAGATTAAACGTAAATTAAAAATTCAACACTAAATTTCTACATGTGCGTAAAAATTATATAATAACAGAAGTTATATAGTAACGAAGCTAACTGTCTCCTGAAAATGTTGTTCCCAAAATAAAAGATTTTTACCTTGCCAAACTCGTTGAACGAGTTGATTGTCCGCTATTTGAAATATATAAATAATGAAGTCTTTAAACTTTTTACGATGTTCAGGACGTAAAAGAGGAATGAACCCATTGAAGATCATTACACAAATTGACAATTAGATGTGAGACGCTGTTTGCCGTTTCAATCATCGGGGATCGTTTCGTTCAATTATTACGAGTTCCAAGTACATATCGAGCCGATGGTACTCGTTGGTTCCAAGAGCGCTCTTATCATGTTTGGTAGTGTGAAATCGCTTAAACTAGGCTAGGCCGAACTGAACCGCTCGTGTCGATTGAATTGAATGTAGTGCAAGTTTGTCAATATGTATCGTGTATAAAACCAGACATACGTTATCGTTTTTTCTCTCATGATGGAAACTCTTTAAGTACATATTCCTATCTTTCCTTGGCACGCCTTTACTGGTTTGTAGAACTCGTTGGCTTGATAACGCGGATGTACCCTTTGGAGGAGAGATAACTAATATTTTATGATATGTTAGTAATTATGATTTAATTCCTCTATATAATTTACATATTATACAAGATGAAATTCGTATTAAATGTTCCCTTCATTAAAATATTAGTATTAATTATGCGCATTTATGTATTTTGTAAATAAACTGCAAATTTTTTATGCATATATAAGGAATTTTAAAAATGCATTGAATACACCTAGTATGCAAGAATATATTAAAGATTCGAAGTATAATATTAATAGTTACGGTAAACGACGAATTAGCTTTAGCCTTTCTCTTTTATTCGCTTTTTGATTTGTATTTACCATGGTTGCAATTAGAAACTGTAGTTAATTATTAATAAAGAATATTATGATATCAAGTTCAGTTTTATTTAATAAGCATGTTTCTGCACATAGTTACATATTATCGTTTGTGTTCGTTAAGATTGTAGAAGGGACGAATCTGACAAGTCCAGCACATTTTCTAAAGTAATCACACACTTGATATATGACAATCGAATCCAGGTTATTTACACTATTGTACAGCTACGCTTGTCAAAATAGAAAGAAATAACGAGACCCTATCAGAGGAAAAATTTATTTGCTGGAAAAGATTTGAAAAATATGAAATTATATTTTTTCTTGCGTTACACTTTTTTACAATGTGTGTAAATTTGTATGAATGTGCAGGATGTTTGATAAGAACAATAAATATATATCAGACGAAGAGTAAATGATCAATATCACGATTAAAAAAAATTCCATAAATAAAATGAAAATGTGTTTTACGATTATTTTAATGTACTTTCACCTTTTGACATTAATGTTATTAAAAACAATAAGTTAATGTTAAATTTACGTAATAAAAATTTAATTAAATTTGTATTGTGAAGGAGAATTTAAAATCGTTTAACCACTTCGCAACCATGGACAAGATGTCTCATGACACAATATTCTTCGTACTACGCCATTTACATACTTATATGTACTTACTAACTATATGTTACTTGTACAGTACAATAAAAATAAATAAAATTGTTCTGAACAACAATATGCCTTTCATTCGCTATGAGGTATCGTGGATTGATATTTATGCAAGTTACAACTCTCGTCCTAATAAACAAATATGCGAGATATCTTGTCCGTAGCGTAGCATAGTACGAGATAAATCGTCCGTGGCTGCCCATTAGAGAATGAAGTGTAATCGTAAATTTAATTGAAACTCTTTTCAAATAACTTAGGAACTAAGCGAAATTGAAACTATCTGAGATTGAGTGGCGGTTATATGTCTAGAAAAAGGTTATGCAGGATATTGATCTTGACAGGATATTTCATAATCGTTGATATCGGCGAGATTTGCCGTGATCGATATATATATGTAATTAGGATAATTTGTTTTAAAATTTCTGTACTTTGACAATTTCTCCATCTAACATCAAAAGTGAAAAATTATTCACTCCAAAACATATTTTACTATAATAAAATTATAATAAACGCATATGTGAGATAATTTTACGCTGGAAGGATTAGAGAACATCGGATTTACGAACAGCGAAGGAGAAACGCAATTAGCTGTGACATCGGTACGCTATCCGCGATAAATATCCAACCCATGACCCAGTAAATCATTTCTAAGTGACTTTTAAGAGTTTCCTGCTGGCTTGGTCCGATGCTGGCCAGTTCCGAGTATGCTGAGAAATCGTTTCATTGTGCCGGATTGACATTGTTTTACGGTCGAGGCGCGCAATAACTTATGTGTACGCGAACGCGACTCTGCAGCCTGACGGAGAACATCTAAAGGATCTCGGAGTTCGTTATGGAACGACTTTAGAGGCAAGGGACGATTGCGTTGCACTCGTCGACCTTATCGAGGCATCCTCGATTACCATTACCTATAACACGAAACACAATATCTCGTTTATTGGACAGATTCTCGTGCTCTCGCGTACCCCGCCTTTCCTGTACAACTTTTTTACGATACTGTCCAATTAGATCCATTAATCCTCTCTAGATAGTAACAAACGGCAAATGCAGACCATATCCCGACAATTTTGATTCTTATAGTTGCAAAAAGCTCTAACTCTTTGCAGTCTTATATCGAGCTGAACTCGACGATTTATTTCATTTGCCTTCTTTCAAAGTTTTATTGTAATATGTAAAGTATATCCTCTTTTACGTTAACTTTTGCGTTAACTTAATAAAAATATTGAATATTGGTTACAAAAATATAAAAATAAGTTTTAAAACTGTATCTTATTGGCAGTGGATTAGTTGGGCTTAAATTCCGCTTAAACCAAAAAGAATTAAGATCTTTTAGATATGAATAGTGTCTCTCAATAATTTTATGTTAAAAAAAGGAAGTAGGAACAAACAGTGAATTCAGAAAATATTTGAGTTGCAAGTTTCAATGAATTTGGATGTGAATATTATTTCTCAATAATTTTTGTTTGGCAGTTTAATTTATAGGAAAGATTAGAGCAAGTTCATACACTTTTTAGTTTTTAATTTTCGTCATTTCGCCATTTTTATTTGAATTAATTAATTAAAAATACGCTAAAATATATTTCTCTCTTCATATACATATTACAACTAAAAATTTCAAAACACATAATACATTATCAACAAAACAATATTCATTTCATCACTCAAAACGTATCAATTTATCTTATTACGGTGCAAGGTGATATTCTTCGTGATTCTTTACAAATATTTCCTCAGTCGAAATATATTATTTTAATAACAAATATTCCTATATAGTGTAGTATCGTAAAAAAGAGCCTGATTAGAGATAGATCAAAACAGTGTCGTCTGTCTTTCAGTTGTTAGTTTACATTGGGAAGAAAGCCTATGTGATTAAGGTCGCCTAGTTCTTGCGGAGCGTTGACATGATGAGATTAAAAAGAGGAAAAAATAATGCTAATGGAGGAGGACGATTTGAATTCAAAGAGTGTTGATCGAGAAGTGAGAGTGAGTCAAGAGGGCAGAGTTAGTCGAGAAGTCGAAGAGTAGAGTTGTTAGCGTTGTCGAGTTGCGAGAGTGGTTGAAGTAAAATAAGATTGTTGCGTTTAGTTCAAGTTAAACAACCATCGTCTTCTAAATAAATTATAAATAGTATCAGGAAAAAGTTATACCTAAATTTCCCCGATACTACAATAGTATAACTTTAAAATGATTTTTGTATATCGACCTGTTTCTTAATTTAACTTGATCTGCTTTATTGTATTTCTCAATATCCGTCGTAAATACTAATTTAATGGCAAAATAAAGTAGTTATTATAGTTAGACATAATAATATTACGTTTACATGATGATAATATCATTTGAAACTTTTTGCTTCAAGGACAAATTAAGCTAATCAATATCTCCATGGACGATAAATGTAAGGCAAATAAACCTTTCTCTCTATAACACACTTTATATGCAAAATGTATTATTCGTCTCAACAGTCACCTAAAACATAGTAATTAAGACGATAAAGTGTACATCCTATTTATATTCCATCCAATTTTCGTGTCAAATGATCTACATACGTATGTAAACAGCAATCGACAATAAGATGATTCTACATGAAAAGACAAGTCGAAAATACATATATGCAGGTGATTGTGTAAGTGGCCTAAGTCAAGAATCTAAAAGAAAAATGGGTTTATCGTTTATTTTGCGCTGCGTCTATTTACATTACAATAATCTGAATCTATCTTTGCAAAATACTATAAATTAAATTAAACCGTTGGATTAAGTTGATTGTTGCGTCGTTAAATTCAATTCACGCGTCAAACACAAAACTGTAAATATCTCGAAATGAAAAATATATGACGCACACCATTTTCATATGTCACTTCTTTTCTTAGAAAACCGAATTTGAAAATGTGCCAAGTCCGGTATGCATAAACTTGACTAGTTACCGACTAGAAACATATGAATGAACACTCTGCAGGAAGTACTAAAAATTTTAGAATAAAATATTTCCGTTTAAGACCTGATTTTCAAGAAAATAGTTTAAACATGCATATACAATGTATACGCGCATAATTTGTAATTTTTTCGAAAACGAAAACATTTTACAAAAACATATTTCTACATTTTTTACTTATTTTCGATAATTTGGCCCTATTCAATTCGGAATTAGCGAAGTTTAAATACATTTAACAAATTTTCTCGAAAATGAAATATTATTATTATATATATATATTGCCGATTATATAATAACTGGGATATCCTGTATACTGCACATGTAGCGCATAGTACGAACGATATTCATTAAATATTTTTTTAAGGTATACAGTCCTCTTCATTTCGTCGAATTTTTATTTCATAAATGATCTTCTAAACAATAACAGAAATGTTATATACGCACCAAGCAATCAAAACAATTGTTATTATACTTGTATTCAATGTGATGTATCCTGTCATAAGAATGTCACAGATTCAATTTCGCGAACAGAAACAATCCGAGACGCTGAAAGGAAAAACCGATTCGAAACTAGCTTGAATTGCAACGGAGCACGTTTATGCATTCCGATTCCTTCAGCTGTCGAAACTTCGATACTACAGAAACAACAACCAGTTTATAGTAAGTGAAGATTTTGCGGACTTAAATAACTTATTGCAAGTTCCTATCGGAACACTTTGTTTTCGCTTGATCTTCAAACATTTCTATGGTTTCTTATTCGAGCATTTATTTCGCGAATAATAAACTCTTATTTAGCAAGTAGTTAATTATATTAAAAATGGAAGTTTCGGAAATATTTATGATAGATTCTACAATGCTTTAAATTCATTCATGTTTGATGAATGTGTCAAATTGGGAAATATAACATGGGGAGATAATAATAAATTTGTAAAATTATAAAACATTAATATTTTCTTTAAATTAATCATATGTATAAGCTTGATATTATTTATTTAAAACCATTACAGAACAAATTTCCTCACTTTTAATAATTTAACGAATTATAAAACTGAAATATCTCATTCGTTATAAACGATAAACGGTAAGAATGGTAGATCTACCAGAACGATCGACCCGTTAAGTTGCTCGCAAAGTACACCATCTATCAATGGAACGGTACTATTACTAATGACGATAAGATGCTTAGCGACGAGACGCTAACGCCTTCGAATTGCCGATTTTTCTACAGAGGCAGGCAGCCTCCGACCGACAAACAACACGTCTTCCAACGAAACAGAGAAATCACTGAGATACATCCGTACCTCAATTTATGCAGAGTATCCGTTCCACGTGGATTCGTTTCACGCGAATGAGAATCGTATAAATAATGTCTGTCAGTACAAAAGAAAAAGTATGTACGTAGATGATGACTAGCACAACGTAATGTACTTTTATCCTTATCTCATACAGCATTGACGCGTTTCAACATCACCGAATAAGTTACTGTATACACTTATTACTTTTAAAATTTCTAGAAAAATATATTTTCTGGTCGCGTGAATTAAAATCGTATAAATAAAGTACCGCGTAAATTGAGGGACGGGTGTACACGGTCGTTTGAAACGTTAGCTTCGCCACTGTTCGATCGATTGTTCTCCGACTTTGTATTGTTCATGTGGTTCAAGGGTTTCAGGTCGACTCATCGACCAACTGACTTTTAGAACTCACGAATCAAACAGCCGTCTCCTCAAGCCGAAGATACACAGAGCAGTACGTTTCATTATGTCCAAGTATCCATTGGAAAATGACGTTTTTGTTTGAACACGTATTATCATGAAACTATTGTAACCTCCGTATATGTTTACTTCTTCTTGCATTAAAATGTTAAAGCTATTTTAAATTGCCAAAAATTGCCGCTGTTATATAAGATCATTTTAATTAACGATGTATGTGCTTTCAGCTCCATTGTGCTTTGCAAATAGATTAGGCTGTTGTTATAGCGAACGCGAATTCGCGCAAACTATCGCTCTGATAACTGAAAGATCTGAAGACCATAATTCGTACATTAATAAGAATCTATGTATGTATATACGTACATATTTGATTGCTTTAACATATTGAGTTTGTCAGAACGTCAGTTAGAGAAAATTCGCGTCCACTGTAACTACAGGTTTATAATAACATTAAGTAATTTAATAAAGAAGTTCTGAAATGTATATTTTTACATTCTACATACTATTTAATGAAAAAATCCGTTATTTCTGCTGCGTTATGTAAGAAGTCTATAATATACATATTACAGCAACAAACAATTTTATCACGAAATAATTCATGATAATCGTTTTTCCTCTACATTACTGTCACTAAATGATATAATTATAAACAATATTTATCCATATCTCTTATACACTTGTCCATTCGATCTAACGTAAATAACGCTTCTATAATATTCCTCAAAATGTAATACTGAAAGGCGAATGAATTTACATGTTACACAAGCTAATATTAACTTTAAGAAAAATTCAGAATAAACACAGAATTTAATAATCTTTTTATTGCCAAGATTCTTTTGCATTTCTATACAAAAAATGCATATTTTCAACTGTTTAAAAACAATAAACTTTAATAATTGCAATAAATGTGTAATAACATTTAAGATGTGAAATTTATCGATTTCTACTTATTATGTTACGTTGTAAAGGGATTAAATTAATGAAACGACGATTGAATATGTCCTTCGTTATGCTGTAATAGAAGATGTTCATTGACTGTATGTAAAGTAATTTACTATTTTTCTATAATAATTATATAAGTACATAATATTATGGCAATGAAACAAATAATGATAAAATGACAACTGTGTTGAATACATTCAGAACTTAATTCATGCTGTTTTAAGACCTAACTCCGATTTAGTTTTACAAAATATGTGCAACAATATGAACCTCACAGTATTTCATGGTATAAATAAATAGATATGCATAAATTTAAGAAGGAAATGATGTACATGGGAAGAAGATGAGGGTAAGGAATTTACCGTGATGTGAATATTACTCGATTATTCGTTGAACAGCTACTTGTTGCGCAATAATACGACGTAAATTAGATATAATGAGTACATTCTATTCAACAAGTTATCTAGATTCATGCACTTTCTCTTCCTATCTCAGGCATAGTTGTCGATGTTTTATACTCAACCAATGTTATATTTGGCGTAAAGTAATTAGTTTTTTAGAAAAATGTAACATGAATGATTTTTTTACAAAAGACACTTTGCTTTAACAAATTATTACATTTTCTCTCATCCGTTATATTTGGAAATTAAAGCTTTTTGTGCTAAGAACCAAGAATTAAACGAAAATACAAAGAATTATGGTATATATAATTTTCTGTTACTTCAGAAAGTAAATACAAAATATAGTAAAGAATGTCTGTGTGTACAGTTGTATGTTTAATTAAATAAAACATATCCAATCTATTAAATGATAAACTGGTTCTGCATATCTTAAAATATTTACAAAAAATTTACAACACGAGCAGTTGCAATCAAATCACACCTGCTTTGACCTTAAGAAAGAAATTAAGCTTCGAATTTATTATAATTTTAATAATATCCCAAGAAATAAAATTAATCAAGACAAAAAATATCTTATACGCTACATAAATATTCCACATACTATCATTAAATGAAATGAATTTCCAACAGAAGTTTGTTATCCTTAGAGAAACTAAAATTACTATTTATCCACAGTTTATCTTTAGAAAATAATTTAGAAAATACCAATAAAAATTAATAAATAAAGAAAAATTAAACGAACACTGTTCCATTATTTCACTTACTCATTACTGCTCTTACTTTCAGAAAAGAAAAAAGGAAAAAAAAGAAAAAGAACTTCTTTCGAGAACACCAAGATCGCCATTCATCGCCTTATCACAAGTTTCCAGTTTCATCTGGGGAGATCATTCGCAAACTCCGCATAAACGTACTGATTGCTTTCATCGTTTGATCTCTGTAATTAGAATACTATCGCATTTCGGGGATTCGTAGGATTGCAAGGCGCAAGAAAATTATTCACTTCTAACTGTTCGATCGTTTCCAATATCGAAACGCAACCGTGCCTCTTCTCGTTGTGATTCTTCTCTTCGTGATTAGGCGCTATTGAACAAAATTCAAAAAGCATGAACTTTTTCATGAAATGAAATCCATCTTCCATCTGAGGTACAACTTCAAAGAGACAAACCTAATTATAATTATCGTTTAATGCTTGGAAAACAAACTCTGAAAGCCTTTAAACCGAGATTATTAGGCAGACATAATAACTGACTTAAGACTTAAGGCTTAATTCTGTACTGTATCTTATTTTGGATCTTTCCAATTTTAATTTCAATTTGGTTATTGAATAAGATGAAAAACTGAAATATCTCATTGTGTATTATTGACATATATGATTATATTTTCTAGAGATAGAAAATTCTAATTTTATTTTGTATTGAACAATAGTATTTCAATGCTATTATCAATACATTTACATCTTAGAGTTTCAAAAAGCCGAATGTTATTTAGGCGAAAAACTATTTGATAAAATTTTAAGGAGAAAATATTAAATAATAATAACCTAAGGCGCGCATTTTTATAAAATCCAAAATATTACATTTTTTCATTATAGGTACATTTACATATATTAATTTTAATGTCCATGTGAAGTACTACTGAACTTTCATAATCAACCTATTTTAATGGCTGTATATGAAAATTTAATTAAGAACACTAAAAGTTAGTTAAGAATATATAAAAATATCACAATAAAGGTTACTTGAACATTTACTCATTATTTTGTACGATTATTATTTATAAAATCGCGCAACGTAATATGGTACTGCACAAAACCTTTCTCAATTATACGTGAGCTTTACAACATATTTTAAAATCATCGAAAGGAGGTTTTCATCAAATTAAACAACACGATAATGTTTTTCTAACTTTTTACAATTTCCACAGAAAACCACTAGTGTCGTTACGTTTCTGTATTGATGCTCTAACGAATGACACGCTTTTCATGAGAATGTATTAACTTGTATATAATGAAACGTAGCATTTGTGTTATTTTTCAAAATATGTGTCTAAGTTCAATTATTATAAAATTTGAAGCATGCACGGAAACTTCTATGAATGGATGTATATAATTTCATAACCTAGCAATTCCATTCTCGACTTAAAGCATCTCATTCGGTTGCATTACCGTATCGTGAATTTCGACTGGCAGCTTATTTAATGTAAATTAATAATTCGCGAAGTATCATGCTATATCACCTAGCAGGCTGCTCCAAGATCCGCAACACCATCGACGGAGGGCACACGTTATATTAGCAGCGCAGCATGGTAATTACGCAAAACGTGTATAGCTTCGTTGAACACGATCGTGTTACCATCATAGAAACACCTGAAACCGTATAGCGCAAACATAACGACTACATAATTACGACATATTCTTATGTAATGTCGTAGATACACATTCATTGCCTCTTGTCGGTGGCGTTCACTCACGTTTATCTTTTGGAGATGATTGAACGCGTTTTTCTGCAATTAAGCTTACAAACTGCTCCATGTGGAATGTTGAATGAAGTTTGTGCTGAACGAGTTTTATATTTCCAGCGACCACGTTTACGATCAGCGGCGTCAGTTTCTTAAGAACTTTCTATTTCCGTTTCATCCGAGCGTGGCGTTTAATTTCTTCCCGTTACGTCAAACTAACCGAGTCTTCGCGGATCCTCATTTTCCAGACATTCGATAGACTGGTAAGCCGATCCTTATTATGACTCATACATCGGTAAAATGTGAAAGAACTGGACATTGATGTGCAATTAAAAGTATTAATTCCAGATCCCTAACGTAATTAGACTTGATTTTGAATTGAGATTTGATAATAAAAGAAGTAAAGCTGCAAATTAATTATTATTGGAAACTTATTATGCACCTACTGACTTCTCTGAGAACAAATTTGTAATGATTATAGGTGTTAAAAGGATGACGAAGATTCGATAAATAAATTATAAATTGAAATAACGTAAAATAAAGTTCATTAATTGATATAATAAAACGTCATCGTCTAGAATGATAGAATAATGATTTTCAATCGTGATTTTCAATTGTTCCGTGGCACACTGGTATGAGATATTCTGCATTTGAATAAAAGGGATTTAAAAATATCTATTATTTAAATTACAATGACAATGTATAATTTGTTTTAAACGCTTACATAATTGTGTCCATATGGTCACTAAACAATCGGGCTTAAATAGTCTTCCAATATCGAACATCGTGCTACAATAAATCATTAGAAGATGCAAAGAATATAGAACGATACACGCAACTTTATGCTAATTCGAAACCGACAAACGAGCTGAACGACATATTTATACCAGCATCTTTTTCCCTCTAAACACCATGTTCTCTTGGTAGACGTAAATCACGATTTCACCAGGCCTTACAATATCTCTTGCGAGGATGCCTACCTATGCGAAAGTTCAAGGTTGCTGATGCTTTCCAGAGCCGACATAGCGTAATTCCACGAACGTTAGGACATTATTGTATACGTACGGTTATTTCCTTTCGTTATTAACTTTTCCTTCGTGAATCACATTTGAACATCGTCGGTGAATACTATGATATTTAGAAATTCATCGAATATTTAAAATTTAATTGCTATGAACGAAGACTGCAAATAACACAACTTAGGTGGTATAAGCAACAAATGATAAATATCAGAAGTAGGAAAATTCAAAATCGATATACGTAGTTTAAACAATTATCCATTTTGAATGTCTCAAGAACGAATCACGAGATCTTGATGTAATATAGCAGTCATTTAAAGCAAACTTCCCAGCATATGTATGAACAGTTACTCTTTTATTGAACTAATCAACAATCGTTATGGAGTGGACTGACGTAATACGTGAATATTACATTGATAACGGCCGAACGAATAGATCAACGAATCTATATCCACTTTATTGCCTTTTAAGCTTTTATTTATTGCCTTTTATGATTTAGAAAAATTCTGTAACTTTTAACAAAACATTATAAAATCTATTAGATCTAAATATGGTTGGATGAAAATTTACAATTATTAAAATAATACGAAATTTCGTAAACGAGATTGTTTTGGAAAGAATGCCCGTCCTCTCAACATAAAAACCTATTCTTACAGTTTTACAGTTCTTATAAGATTATAGAACCATGAAAGGATTACAAAATAGTTGGTTAATAAGATAAATCGCTTATTAAGTGAGAAAGAATATGTCAAATAAAAGAAACAATATATATCTCGCAATTGATCTTTTTTCTCTAAATAGGATTCATGTTCTTATTGTATCATTCTTCACGGTGGAAAGATCGATCTTTTAAAAATGGATCGTAAATGATTTCAATATCAGTCAAATTCATTGTTATGTACTCTTATAAAATATCTATCGACAGTGTGTAACATAAGGAACACCAAATCACACCATACATATTATAGAGATCTTATTACGAACCTAGTTTATTAAATATAATATAAAGATCTCTCACGATAAAAGTATAAGAATAAATATTCTAATATGAAATAGTTGAAGAAGGGAATAAGCTGATGGATTTGCTTAGACATAAACCCTTTCGATCTTATCATATTTTCCAGCTAAGCGCACAAACTCTTCCAAGAAAGTACACTCAACCATTCCAATCATTCCGACTATTCCAATTAAAAAAAAAAAAAAAAAATACCTATTCAAGAACAACAAAGCACGCGAAATACGTAGTACCACGCCATATTAAAATTATGACGTGGCGGTATATCAAGATTTAATTAACAAGTTAGACGTAATTGTCAACAGCTGAAGGCAGCGTGCGTTCCTTGCCTCGCGTCAAGTAACGATAAACTGTCGCGATCGTGAATCGCAACGCGATGTTCGATTAAAACGATCACTTAGCCGTTCGCGAGGAAAGATATATAGCGTGGTTATCTCGGTGCGCAACAATGAGTCCATCGACGGACCTATGCGACTGATTTGAAGAGCTCTATAAACGCACGTCCTCTTGGATAACAAGATATCGTGATGCGTTTGTCTGTAAGATTTTTCTGAGTCCGTGAGCATTTAAAGGGTATAAGAGAGTGGCCTTTAGAGAAGAGAGGCCGTAGGGCGAGAAGAGACGGTGGTGTGGTATCTAGCTGACGAGTCAGCTGTCCGCGTAAGCAGCCCGCGCCTCTGTTCGGGCGAACGTCTCTGAAAAGACATATCCAGAGAGACCTGTAGGACTCGACTCGAGCGATCCCTCGGGGTTAGGGGTCCTGACCGTATGAAGAAGCCTCAGCTGTTTGCCGATGGAAGCCGTAGGACGTTATTTACGCCGCGCCGTCTAGCTCTCGGCCTGTAGGCCTTGCGTACTGCGTTGCAACACAACGAACAGAAAGGCCGCCGGCTGTTGCTGAATACAGTCGTGCATGGTAATACGTGGCTGATATGCTCCAACGGTAATATGGTAATACCTAGCGCGATCGAGGGTGTACGTTCCTCCATCGTAGCCAAGCGAGGAATGAAAGGCAGAGAATGGGAAGGGAGAAAAAATATGGACGGAGCGCAGCAACATAAGCCACACGAAGAAGAGAACACGGAAGCAGCAGAAGGAGGAGCGGTCCGTACTTATAACATCTACACTGTAGATCGTATTTCGAGGACAGGACACGCTCGAAACGTGGCGGAACGAAAGCACGTGCTTCCTTGGTTCGATGAGTCTCTTGCGAGCTTAGGAGAGAGAATACCAGTCAGAGAAGGGGCGGATTGCGTGACGACGAAGTCGAGGTTATCGTTCATATTCAGAGAGAAAAATATTGCATTCGTTGCTTCACCAGCCGAAACTAGCATAAAATACGTTTTTGCCACCTCTTCTCCTTAGTTGCATATCACAGATACTTGCAAATGTAAATGACGCTTAATTAAAGATTCCATTCGAGAAAGAGATCTTTAATTAACTTCAAGCCGTCATTATTTGGGACATTGATGCTATTAACAAAGTCGTTAAAATATGTACAGATAGTACAAGACACGCCTCGCGAGAAAGCCTCACGGTTCTGCCTCACAGTGTCTGTACATAGCTAGGACTGCGAGGCATATTTGATCTCGATAAAAAAACCGACAATCGTTGGCGCGCATCGAGGCAGTCTCGAGGTACTGCCTCACGCTGTCTGCGCATAACTTCACGTCTCACCGCGAATGGAATTACGAAACCAACCGAGAATCTAAATATCCTTTTCCTTTATGAAATTCTATAATTACGTACAACGGTCATTGTAACCAGCTGCCATTTTTGTTATTAGGAGAGATCGTGAAAATGGGAAAAAATGTTAAACATCATTAACTGTAAGTGAAAATTGTGAATTTTCGAATGTCTAGAATTTCTCCTTCTCTTCTTCTTCTTGCTTAAATTTGCATTTACAAAAAAGATTAAAAAATTCATCCCATTTTTATGATCATAACCGATGGTTAAAACATTGTTTTTGAGGGAAATTACTCTATTTAAAAGAATTATAAATAAATATACTACTATCTTTCAAATGAATGTAAAATATTAAAAACAAAATTAAAAAGTTGACGCATACTCAATTTAATCCTATACAAAAGTATATTAAATTAATGATCAATCATTAATAATTTATAGAAGTATGATATACAAAATTTTGCATAGAATCTAATATTTGATCATATAATGTAATAGTGTTTTAATTCTAATCTCAATTTTATCTATTGTACTCCTTTCTCTAAAAATTGTCTTTAAAAACGTGCATATATTCATTGATTCACTTTACTTTTGAAAGTTATTCTGTTTCATCTGGAGATCTCATAACACAAAACTGCATACTTCTATCAGTAATTATAAAGCCAAATAGTCGACTAAGGAACAACAATGTTGAAATTGGAAGACTTCTAAACAATTTTTCAAAGATTCTTAAGAAGTCATTAAGAAAACATTTTCCTGTACAAACACTCAAAGTTCGAGGTATAAAATGCAAAGATTTCTTTACGCTGTATGCTACAAGTTACGTTCATAACTACCGGTGCAAATCAAAGTGCATCGACGAATGATAGTAGGTAAATTTCAGCAACCGGAGGATTTCTTTGTCCCAATTACGTAACAGGAAGCAACCCTGATAATTAGACATTATACCGACTGACGGGACTGTGGTGTCGTTAACGTTCCCCAGGAGCGGTGTTTTATCTGACGGAAGCTCGTTCGTCTTATCCCCGGCAAGAGAGTAAAGCGGCAGCCGAACGGAACAAGGGATTCTTTGTAAGATCGTGGTATGAGCACCAGGTAAATCCTTCGTTCTCCTCAGGTGAAACTCGCTTTCGGCAACGAGATCCGTTTCCCACGGTACGCCAGGTAACCCGGAGCGTTTTCCCCGTAATGTGGGTCTCCACGATACATCCCTTCCTCCCTTCCCCTCGCCGGGCCACTTCGCGGTCCCTCTCCCCTCTTTCTTCACTTTTTCTTTCTTCATCCATCCACCTCGACTGTGTGTTCGACCATCGCCTCTTTTCTTATCTTTCTCCTTGAAGTCGCTTGGCCCGGCCTAACCGTGAAATCAACGAGTCTGTTTCTTTGCGATTGCACTTCGTAGTCTTCGTCGTAGTCGTCAGCGACGGCAGGTAGGAAGAAAGAAAATTACCGAGGAAGTGCAACGGTCGATGTAATGTTGTTGATGTATTCGCAGCGAATGGAATGCTAATACGACGAGCTAATACGACGGCGCATCACTCTCTTCGATTCCAGTGTATACTTTCTAACAGCGATGTTATGAGATTGTAAATTCGGTTAACGGTTCAATATTAATTCAAAATGGAAGAATTTTTCGTTGCATTCGTAGCATAGCAAGGAAGGGGTTATTTGAGTAAGTTTTAACATTACGAAATTCAGTTTTGAATTTTGCACGGAATAATCGAATTTGTTATATATTATGAGATACTAATTAGTATTATTAATGTGATAACGAAAGAATGAAACAATATTGTGTATTATAAATTCAGCAAGAAAAAATACCAAAAACTGATAGGGTCACTAACTTGAGTCAGTAAGGAGGTATTATAGAAGAATTCATAAAATAAACAGCAAAATAATTTCCACAAATAAAGTAATATGTACACGCTATCGAATTATGATAATTAAAACTGAACAAACTGTTTGCTTTTGATGAGTAGACGTTATCCTTGTAGAAAACTATGCCGTTGAACTGTTAATATAAGTATTTATACAGTATAATTCACTGTTTATTATGTAACTAATAATAGATCTACTAGTATGAAGTCTGTTTTCAAAAATAGATAACTCAAAAATTGTTCGTAACAGAATTTGACGAATTATAAGGTAGAACTCATTTCCAATGTTATAACTCATTTCGAACTTGGGCATATTCTGAAAACTCCGATTTTGTACCTCATCGTCGAATTGATAACGATGATAGAAATGGATGTAAGAAAGGTCATATAGCTGGTTATGCGCTATAATGTGCATGTGGAATGCGTACGGTTCTAGTTATGATCAATTGATAATCTTATTTAACGCTTTATTTTACAATCTCACTAATATTGCTTTCACAAAGCATGCCGGTATAGACGAAGGATACTGAACGAGCTGGCAAGACTTTGGTAGAGGAACCAGGCTGCGTGCACTTTTGGCGCATTGTGCACGACTGCTCTCTCTCTTTCTCTCTCTTCCCTCTCCCCTTCCTTCCTCTTTCTGTAGCATTTCAACGACTCTGCCTGGGATAATAAAGACACGGTCTTCCGACATGGCTGAACTTTACGTTGGAAAAAATGTTCCTTCCAGCTGGTATACAGCCAACGTGTACTATCGCGATTTCAGTATCGATTATTTAGTATAGATATGGATGGAATATTGTATTAGGTCATCCCATAAGTTCGTGCCGACTTTTGTGTATACATTTCATGTGTCGATTTATAAACATACGGCGATAAGGGACCAATGCACTTGAAAAATCGGAAGAAGTTGTACAACGAGAGGGGGATTACATTTTTTCATGAAACTGAAAGGTATGTAAATAATCTTGACATATATAACCGCTCGAAAAACGGAACGAACTTATGGGATGACCTAATACATAGTAGTCTATTGTTTGTTACGATCGAGAAAATGGTGATTAGTCGTGAGCAAGTAAAGTATACGGTATAGTTAAGTATTCTACATAAAATACTTTTATGTAGAAATGAAAATTTTCATTTCTTTTTCAAGAACTGCTTCGAGAATTAATTCAATTTTAACAAATTTAATAACAAATTTAAACAATTTAAATTTGTTATTTCCGTTTCGTTTAATTATTCCAAAATTCAAAGATATGTTATCTGTGAAGATGAGCAGTCGATTATGCAAAAAGTTCAGATACAAAGATCGGTTTGAGTTGTTCGGAAGGGAACGATATCTCATTGCATCTTCTTCGATGTATAATACGTTCAAATGTATACCTTCCATCTGTGTTGAAACGCAAAAATCTGAAGAGTTTATTTGAGATGTTTGTAAGAAAGTTCTAAATGTATTTTTTTGCCAGTTTCTTTTTTTAAACAAATAACCACGTACAATGTAACTATGTAGAAAATTATGCAAAACTTTACTTGTTTTCTTCGATCATCATTAAAACATTACTTTGTATACAGTAATAATTAGATCACGTATATTTATGCAAATGCATATGTGTCTGGATACATCTAAAAGAATAGAACCTAAACAGAGACTTGTTTTATTCGGAAAATATTAGAATGAGTACTGTACTTTAAGTATTTTATACGTTATATATTTAAAAAGATATTATATACAACAACTTTAAATTCTGCATAAATACAGTGCAATAATAGCAGAAAGCATCGATTGATTTATGCAACGTTCCTAATCATCGATAAATTTGTATTTCTAATATTTAAATCAGGGTTATGCTTGCAATAATGGTCAAGTATTACAAGTACCAAGACTCACATTATTTAATTGAAAAGATGATCCAAACATGATTCGATTCGTAACTATATTTTAAACTGCCAATCATATTAATGAAAGTACAATTGTCTCGTAACGTGTGATAAGTACTCCAAAATTATTACACATTAATTAAATTAACGTATTGCAATTTTAAATTAATTTTGCGAATTTAGAGAAACGAAGCACATCGAAATAAATTCATTTTAATAAATTTATTCAGTGATAAGATATCCATCTCTGTTATGAGAGACATTTAACTCTGATTGATTAAGCAACGGCTAAATGATTAAATACATAATCGTTCCAATTCTTTTTTGTCCCACAAGAGTTCCTTTTTTGCTTTTAAACGAATAAATAATATTCCAAGGCACTATTTATGGCATTGTAAACCTCAAGGTATTGAGAATTTTGCAAAAAGTATAGGCATTTAATGACATCTAAATATCTTCGGGTACTGAACTATTAGCTCAAAATAAAGCAAACTTGGTAGTTCGTCAAAAAAACAAGAAACAACATTATAACGAATTCTGTATAATAAATGCAAAACTTAATTCATTGCAGAAGCAATATTGAAATGTCCTAATGCATTGCAGGCACGTTATAACTACATATATATATACACTTGTTCTTGTCTAAAAAGCATATTTTTTTCACGTACCTCTATAAATTCTTTTTAATACCACGACCATAAATTCTTTATATTAAATAAGCTAAATTGAATAATCAAAATATTTATCTTATTTATTGTTGTATGAGAAAACATCTCAGATCGAAGTTACGCTATTTCTAGAAATAAATGTAGTGATGAAGCAACTCTTTTTCGAGGTAATTTTTTTACGAGATTTCAAAAACAGTAATATTTTTTCAAATAGAACCCCATATTCTTTATACCTTATACATTAACCAATATATTTTTTATTCTCTGTGCAAAAGTATCAAATATAGTTGTATCTGAAAATGCGGGATTTAAGAGATATTATCCGATTATTAAAATATAAATCGTCAGTTAGTATTGGTAAAATTGAATCCGTCTCTCAACCTCTCAACATTAAAACTTTTCTTCGATAAATGATATCTATGCATGAAAGTGCAGTCTGAAGTGATCTTTAACTTCAAAGCCATTCGATGTTATACACAGAACGTACGTAGCATAAAGCATCGCTTATCACTATTTCGAATTGAGCATTCTAATATCTTTCACGATGAATCAACATCTCGCGTCTGAATGGACCTCAAAACGGTAATTATAAAACCATTTTCAATTTACTCTCGATTTAAGTTCGACGTACATGTATATATATACATATGTATGTATACTGTGATAGCTGACTAAATTCTATCTAATTTTAATTTTCAGAATTGACTTTCAATCGTCAATCAAAATATGTCGTGACATCTATATACATTTTCAGATTGCTTTCAAATTTTAGTAATGTCGTCATGATAGTCATGTTTTGTTACATACATGCGAATAACATTTTAGGATGTATTATACATATAAGACACCCAATATATATCTACATAAAAGTTTCCTATGGTGAATGTTAAAATTACATCTGTAAATCATTAAATATAGATACTATACCAAATTTACATTTGTTTCTTGTTTGCTCTAAACCTTTACAAAAAAGAGAAAAGAAATACTCTATTAAAGTCTGACGTGTCTTTGGTAGACTCTATATATTCGTCAGTTTCGTGTGTAATACTCCGAATTGTATGTACTGTCCAGAATAGTATCTACTTTTGATCTGTATTCATCATATTGCGATAGCCGTTCAAATTGCATTTTGACGCATTATTAACCCTTAGAGTACTGAATACTATGCGATATGATATACTGAATACTACGCGGCCTATGCGATCCGTACGGACGGTGCGCAGCTAGCGCTGACGATCGCTATGGACGGAATACTTTTTCGTTAGACTGAACTTTGTTGATTGACTATTCAAAGCGCAAATCGTAATAAGTTATAGTAATTCTTTTGCACGAGATTAAATGATTCAAGAGCATTATTTTTTAGTATTAATTATTTATTATAAACATTGAAATTTACAATAAACTAGAATTTGGGTAATAAACTAGAAAACTAAATTTAGTAAATATAACACAAGTTAATAATTCAGTTGTATGTGCAAAATTTCAGAACAATTATCGATACATAATCCGACATCGCATTTTCTGCATTCTCTTATTTTTCACACAAACAACACATTTTCTTCTTGATAATTAGATGCTACTATCCACGAAACAGGTAGACAACTGTTATAACGAGGCATTATTGGCATTTGTTTACTGCCGTTACTAAGGAATGCATTTATATTTATCTCACACAAACATAATAGTATTACTTCTGCGTAGGTGTTCGGAAAAATTGACAAACGCATACATGCGTCCTTAGTCCATGCCGGGCACTTACAGAAAACGCATATATGTGTCCTTAGCCCACACCGATAGCTTTCGCGAGACGCCTATATGCGTTCACAGCACTCTAAGGGTTAATATTGTGTGTATGTGTGGACGAGTAATTTTCACCTTCTTAACATCTAAAATTGTATAGCAAAGTCCGATAAATATTCAGCTTTAATTTTTACCTATAACTAAACTTCCTGTCTCAACGTCGACGTTTCTGAAATAAAATTTCTCATGTGTTCGTACATATTACAAACCACGAGCATAGTATATACTTCTCACATACTTTATGCTTTCGATCCATCTTCGATCGCAAGTATTTCTACAAATTCCAAGAATCCCTCGACCAGATGCTTCTTCCCAACTACGCTGGCATTCGTTCGTTTCTCATGTCGGACAACGAATCGCTTGTGCTTTCGATCACCGGTTGCATCGATAAGAGAGCGAGCGGAAATGCAGAAGCAAAGGTACGCAGGAGCAAGTGTTACTTACGGACTGGTACTTTCTTCGGGTCAACGATGGCGAGACGTTCTTCGACCTTGTCTAGCTTTTGGCGCAATTTGCTGCTCCTATCGGCAACGGCGGTCAACTCGGCGGTTAGTTCGGCGAAGATGTCCTCGGCGGTGGTGAGAAGTGACGCGAGTTGCTTCAACGAGGTAGTCAACGCGCCATTCGCCACCGCCTCCAATTCGGCGCCCACCGGCCAACCCTGTGACGTCGATCCCGCCGGCACGTGTCCGCGACACAAAAAACGCGGTTCCACTCTTCGCAGCACGAACGGCATGATTTCTCAAATGAAATCAAGCTATACACATTCACACATAACACTTGAACCGAGAAGTGGAAACACTGCGCCGCGCCGTCTTGAACGCGAGACACCCGGTCTACCGTCACAAATTTGCGACGCTTATCGGACGATCATTCCCGCCAGTTATCCAACCGAGCGAGGGATTTCTGGCGATATTAAAAGACGAAACTCCCTTCAATGATTGTAGGAACTGCATTTTCTAAACTTTGAGGTTTAACGTAGCGATTATCTTCAACACACTGTACACTTTTATTATTGGAAGATATATAACACTGTTTCTCTCTTCACTTTCCAATTATCATTTGAATTTCCTTACTCCCAGTCGCATCTTTTTGAATGACTGATACAGCTTTGACGGTTACCGCGAGTTTCTTTTAAACGATGATACTTTTTCCAACGGCAACGAGAATGCGCGATATCAGATATGAATTTTTAAATAAAGTTTCGATTAAAACTGTCATATTTGAGAATTAGAGAATTCTTACAAAAGAGAAACGAACGAAAGAAGGACGAACAACGCGTCCGCACGACGCGACGGCGGTATACAAAGTGCCGGCCGGCCTGTCGTCGTGTCGCCGACCCGTTCTTCGGTTACACTCCCATTCATTTCGAACGCACCTAAGGCGCCTTTCCTCACACTCATGGCAGCCATCTTTAGTGACTTGAATGTAGCTGCAAACCAGTACGTACCAGTACCTAACGTTGATAACGTTGTTTCAATTTTCTTATAATGCACGAGCGTTAACGAATGTTAACACAGACGAGTATATAAGATAGACTTAATATCATATACGAGATACAGGATATACGCTATCACCCAATGCTTCCTTTCGTGTCACCTTCCAGAATTTTAAGGCTTTAGAGTCAGTAGAGATCCCGTACCATTATAATGTCGTTCCCAACGTTACCGACTTAGCGTAGAATAAGATTACAGCGTTTGTAGTGATTGCCAGTAAAACTAAATTTAAATATGGTATTTCAAACAGAATATTGGCAGAGACGAAGTACAAGATAGTGATTACACTTTTCGTCGGTAACAGTACCACCAATGAGACACGGAATAGACCTATCAACCAAAGTATATTTTCGTCCTAGGGTTCGGAGATACTAGAGCCCCCTTACTCTTCTAGAATCATTTCCAACGTTACCGATTTAGCGTGAAATACGATTATAGCGTTTAGAGTGATTGCAATTAGCACGAAATGTGAAATTACAAGTAGGGTGTAGGAGCAGACGAGGCACAGGATCGTACGTGATCGTATACCTCGTCGGTGATAGTACCATGATTGCATTTATTAACAATTGATACAGTCGTTTACTTACTATTTTTAAGAATTCATTCCATATCTAATGTTAAATTTTATAATTTATTAACGAAATTGAAAAAATGTAGAACAAAATATAAATGACTCTTCTTTTGCAATTAATCATTATTTGATGAAAGAAAAATTTTATTTTGTTTCTTCTTCTTTCCGCTATAATTTCTCTGTTCTTTTTAAAAATATCTTTCTAAACACATCTAAATATGTCCACCTATACTTTTCAAATTTTATTAAAAGAACTTCACAAGTGTATAAAACCTAATCTGGCGAACAATGTAGCACGAATTTAGTGAAAATAAATTATTCCATCAATATCTAATTTCTTACGTTTATAATGTATATACATCTAGATATAAAAAGTTCGAGAATTAATTTGTATATCGTACAAGAGAGACCTCGCTGAATTTTGTACAACCTTTTTTCCTGTCTTAAACATATATTTTTCATCGTATCATAATGTTTTCTTTTTCTTGTAATGTTTACTTGATTTTACATGTTTAATATATAATAAATATTATTTTATACGCATGATAATAATCTACACCACAAACTTTAATTAGCGTAAGTATATAACACCTATTAATGCTTTATACTCATAAATTTAAGATAATATTTATGAGTTATTCATATTTGATATTGTACATATAATTGTACATATAATGAGCATATTTGAAATCAAATTTTAAAAATACATTCCACGTCTTTTATTATTATGAATATTAATATCGTTCTAATTAGGTCAAAATGTAATTAAATACATAATTTGATCTTTTAATCACACAGACAAATTTATTCTAAAGCAAATTCATTGTTGCAACAAATTTTATCCCAAGCGTCTTGATTCAATTTAGTGTGAAGTAAGCTTTAGAACTGGGGTGAAGTAATTGATAGTATGAGCTTAACCTCACCTTTTTCGGGTAGATCTAATGGATAAGGGATAGCAACTTCCCTTCTTTCTTTAATTTTCTTCGCATGTGCGATTTCACACGATAAAATGTGGTACAACACGAAAGTTCAAAATGACCCAATTACGTTCCAACATTTCGCATTTCTTTCTTGGTAAAATAGCATCAGCTATAAGACTGGCAAATTTTCATTTCAAACCATTATTTCAATTTAAATTTAGTTCTTACTATTTCGTTTCACAACTTGTTCAAGATATCATAACGTATAGTTAGTTTTAGCCAAATTCAGATTTATCAGAAAAAGAGGGAATTACAGAAATTATATTAATTCGATAAATGAGGGAGTATTAATCCAATATTGATATTCAATGAATGAAGTTTTGGAATATTCTTCGCTTCAACGAATATAGGAATTTTAACTATTTGTGGTATTTAATAAATATTGTTCAAATACAATTTATAACATGTATGTAATTATGTGTACATGTTTCAGCGAGTTACAAAGAATTTCTGATAATGGTATGTAAAAATAACAAAATGTTTCGAATTTTCTGTATACAGATGAGCAATTTTTGGGACGATAAAATAGTCATTTAGAGCAGGAATTTGTAAATTTCAACGTTGTGACATTTTAATGATTCATCGAAGAAAAATGACTGGAATATAACAACACCTGTTTATTTTGAAATAGAAGTTGCAGAATTTTTACTGATGTCAAAGTTCAATTAAATATCAAAAGAGAGTAAATTTCATGCATCACATATCTGACAAAAAAGGCATTCCAATCAACAGTTCCCAATTTATGCATTTCGTTAACCTTTCTCGTTTCATGCATTCTGGGAATTATCGCGAGGGGTCAACGAAAGCTTCCGATAACTCTGTACTCCACTTTTGTTCCTCGTTATTGACATTAAAATCTGGGAAACCACGAAAGGTCGGGCGTAGGATGTTAAAAGTTCGCAAACGGTACCTTGTGAAATTGAATTGAGTATTAAAGTCAGCGTATCAAGGTGCAAAAAAGAGCACCAGACAGCTACCAATTACATAGATCTAGATTCGTCGAATTGTCGAAGATACGAATTTCAAATGGCTTTGATTAACTTCAGTTGCTCGAATTTAAACGCGTTCAATCGTATGAGAAATTCCAAAGGTTCCAGTTAGCTTAACGAGACAACGTATAGAGAGTCTTAAAGGCTGACAGGCATTAAAATAGTCTTGCAAAGGAAAAAAGTTCTCAAGCCTAGAAATTACAAAAAAAATCAATAAGAGCATTAAAGTTATTAATAGCTCATCCAAGACGGTGAAAATTATGGAGAAAAAAAAATAGAGAAGATGTTAAGAAAGAAATAACGATATTTTTCGTAGAAAAATGTCAGGTTTGTAATTGTTATTCAGAAAGTGGTAAATATCGATATTATTGATAACTAAGCTGTGGATTTATACGCAAATCTATATTTTTAAGAATATAATTACAAAAATAGGATCTCGGTTGAAAATTGTTTTACCTACCGGGAATTATAGAAAGCATTAATGCTTTGCTATAAATTTCTTATAAGTGCATAAAAATTGGTGGTCTACCATTAAAGATGGTAATTGTTTGGTAATATTCAAACTTTAATTACTTTTTATTCTTAACGAAAAAATTTAATTATTGAATAATTTTGGTTTTTTTTTGAGGTTTTTCTCAAAGACAGGCAGCTCACTTGACAAATCAATTTTGCCAATCTTGCCACGATTTTCCTATCAGAAATATTTTGTTACAATGTTTAAATTACATCGTGAATGTAAGTGTATATTATGTTCTACAGAGCGTTTATTTAATTTAGTTGTTCGGAATATTTATTTTAAATAATAATAGTATGTAGTAATGAAAATAGTTAGAACAATACTTGCTAAGAAAATTTGTGGAAAAAGAAATCGAGAACAACGGAAATTCAATATTTATTACTATGATATGGTGTCTTCTATGTTTAATGCACAAAGTGGATTTATTAAACCGAACTCGCCAATATAGATTATCAAGTTTGTCTTATCTTTTTACCTCGAAACTAGAATAACATCCGAGAGGGATTTCATCATTATACCCAGTGAAATTATTCGAAAACTTGTAAAAGAGAAGAGAGAATTGAACGCTCATCAGTGCGGGGTAGGTGGCCGCGTGCGAATTCCCTCTCCTCGCCGCCGCGTCGCGCTACGCCGTATGGAGTATGGAGAACAGTATCTGGCCCTGGGGGCATAACGTACCCCTTTCCCCGCCCACCTTGTCGATCTAGCTAGCCGACCACGCTGCCCTCACTGATTCCCTCCGCCACTGGTTTGTCTCTCTCCCTCTTCTCTTTATCCAGCTCATTCCGGATCATTGCCTCTTTCTCCCTCGCCCGTTCCGCTAACCTCTTTGTTACCTAGCTTGCTCACTTGCCACGTTTTTCTCCTTTCCTCCAATTCCGCTACTTCGCCCCCACCTTTCTGTTATCCCTCCCACGTCGCTGAACCACCCACCAGATAGCTCGTTCGCTATGCTCGTGATCTCCCTCCAGTTTTCTCTGTTGGGTATTAGAATGGTCGATCAGTCGGTCTCGCTCGCTTCTCAGTGATCCTTCTTTCTCCGATTCGTACCGTTGCTCGTCGTCTTATCCTCGTCTCTCTCAAATGCGCGGAGGCAGGCGCCACGAATTCACTTCTCGTAACTTCGGCTTCGTTCGGTCAGTTCCGGCTGCCGGTCAGAAGAATTCGTCAGTATTCGCCGCGCTGCATTGCCGGCAAGTTGTATAAAGGAGTAAGGTGATTTGATTTTCATAAGAATAAAAGTGCGCGTATCTAATACAGATATACATACGTTTAGAACATATTTGGAACGTTCATGCCGTTCATGAAAATATTCGCCACATTCTCGATATAAACGAATGTTGCTAGAACGAATTGGATCGTACTCTCAAAATACGAGAGGTCATACATTAGTGTCTGACGCCTTTGAATCATTTCGATCTACTTGACTTCGAAGAAAAACGCACTAACTGTCCAAAGTGTCTATTCTGAGAAGAACCGAGAGAATAGGTCGATTGGGACATCGATGAGAAGTAGGAAGGAAGGCACTCATTTTGGAGCAGGGAGCATATCGATAATCGCTACTTCGATCATTGAAATTGTGCCGACACACTTCGAACAAGATCGTGCACGGAAACTGGCACGACACGAATACTTGTCCCTCAACGCAAAAAGTTTTTGCAACTCTGTGTACATAAAACCCGCCAGGCAACAAAGTCGAAGATTCTCTCCTCGCAGTGGGCCAAGTTCTTTATCAAAACATGGCCACGTGACCGACGGCGCGGCTTGTAAACAGTGAGTTTGACCACGTGGTCTGCCCCCTCTCTCGTAATCGCCTATCTCTCTCGTCCTGCTTCTCTTTCTCAGTTTCTTTCTCGCTTGCTCGCGACACGCAGAACAACGTACATCGTAGCGTATTCTCGGTCGGTCCGCTGCCAGCTGCGGGAGAGTTCGATTCGAGTGATCCGTGATACTCTGCTTTTCCTCGCAGTTAGTTTACTTTCATCTCGTTTTCTCCGAAAATAACAATATATCTTTCGATATTGTGCGTGCAATATCATTCATGTGCTATTTATTCTATTTCTGGTCGCGCGCCGGTAAGGGAAATCGAGTGACAAATCGTGAATATAAGAACACAGGGCTTAATAAAATAAATAAATAAAAGTGACCTCCCTCGGTTCTCGTTTCGATTTGTTATTAGCGGCGTAGTGTTGTTAACCCGTAGAAGTGGCAGTGTTAGTGATATCGATAGTTTCGATCGCAGCGCGACCATCGACTATTACGGCGACTTTTCGCGGATTCTCGGTAAGCAGCGCGATATTTGTGAACAGACACAGCACCTCGCGAGATGCTCGGTATCAAAGTGGAGTACACAGAGGAGACGAACATGATGGACTCGGTGCCGGTTTCTGCGTCGGGGTCGAAGACCGGGTTGCAACCACAGCAGGGGGTACCATACGACCTTGAGAGCGGGTTTGAACCTCAGACGAGAGCACGGTCGCACACGTGGCCGCTGCCAAGACCGGAGGAATATATCGAGGGAAACGTGGTGCCGAGTGTAGCGGCTAGCAAAGAGGGCGTCGAAGGCGTCGAAAGTGGCACACCGCCTCAGCATGGCTCTCTCGGCCAAGGTACTGGCCTGCTTCCGGTCAAGAAGAATTCGTCCCGACGAAACGCCTGGGGAAATCACAGTTATGCCGATCTTATTACTCAAGCCATTACCAGCGCCCCCGACGAACGGTTGACGCTCTCACAGATCTACGAATGGATGATGCAGAATATACCATACTTCAGGGAAAAGGGAGAAAGCAACAGTAGCGCTGGTTGGAAGGTTAGTTTTAGTTTCTTCCTTGTGCGTCTATTGTATTTAGACTGCGGATGTTTATGTCTTTGTGGAAAATTGAAATGTACATAGACGTACCGATACTGATATACGTGATTTCCAAAAATAGTGAAAAGTGAAACGGATCTCTAAAAATATGGATTTGCATAAATATCCGTAATTTAATTCTATTAGACAATATTTTCCCAATATTCCGTTCCTTTTCGTTGAGAAACATGTATATATTTTATATTATCGGGCATAAATATTAGGGTATCTCGCTACATTTATTGAAAGTCTCTAATTAACTTTATTTTATTTAATCCTTTACATTACAAATAATTGATTTATAGTAAAATGACTAGAAAATAAAAATTTCATTTGTATTAAATATAGCACTCTCTTCTATAGTAATTTACAAACAAATAACGCGAGTGAATTGACAAGTTATATATTGTAGGTTAGAAACTCTTGTACAGTTTTACAGTTTTACTCCATATTGGATAATCAAATGATCTGTACTTGGTAAAATCTGCTTTAAAAATTTCATATGCCTTATTACCAATTTTCTTATTTTTGTAAAAGATTATTTATTAATATTAATAGCTTGCATCTCTTAAGTTGTAATGTTATTAATAATATGAGTTCAATCGTGCAATACTTATGGTAGTTTTAATGTATTTGACACTACTAAAATCCACAGCAGAAAGTTACCATCTATACCTTTCCGCTGTTTTCGCGTTCCCGCCTAGATCTTACGTAATAGCCATGCGCGTTGTGGCGATACTTGCGATGCTCTTAGTACCAAACAACTCTACTTTTAAACTGATTAATTGAAAATTTTCAACATTTCGCGGCGTGAAAGTTATCACGTTTTGTCGTCGATATAATTATTCAAAATTGATACTCGCGAACGGAGGGTGTGTCTCGTATCATTTGTCAGCATTATGTTCCATTTGTTCATGCAAATCTAGCCAGAATTGAATATTTATTGGCGAATATATAAAATTATATACTTTCCAATCACGTGGAAAAGATATAAATATCGTTCATCGTTGTTAATTTTTTAACTTCGATGTAACTGGCTGACTAAAAAAAAAAAAGGAATTTAAATATGAAATAATTGAAATAGAAAATGATCTAATAGGTTCGAAAATATAAACCTCTCGAAGTATATCAAAAATGAGGTTTTCATATGTTCTTCAACATTAATACATGTATATTTTAACAGCGTAAAAATAGAATTGATCGGAAATGTTTGAAGGAACGCAACAGGATTAATTCTAGAATTCTATAAAAAGATAGTTTTGATGTGAAATTAATAGACAACATATTCATATTGAATTTCAAAATTGATCTCCTATAAAGGATCAAAAATCCGAGATTTTGCCTGAGGCCCGCATGTCGAATATTTTTATTACAGCGACTGGTATTTATATGACACATAATGAGAAGACAAAATATTTGTTTATTGAGGGTTTAAAAGCTGTAAGACTCACAAAATTAATATTAATTAGTATTAAAGATATTAATTTAGAAGTTATTAAATGAAAATTGCTTTAAAATGAATTGACTAAACACGTGAAAGTTTCATCTCCCTTGTGCTCTTTTCTTTTTCCATGTACATGTAAAATCTGTCAGATTTTAAATAATACAAATTCTAAAATAATAGATACAGACAAGTTATGAATTAAAATGGATTAAAAATTTTTAAGAATCAGCGAAATATCATACGTAAGGTTTCAAGACATGACTGATAGCAAGAAATTAACTGTTCTATCACACATAAGTGATCGATGTAAGATTTTCTGTGAACAATTAGAAGCAACTATTTTCATGGTCAGACAGTTAATGAGCTTTCGCTTTTTAGTAAACAATGTTGGTTTACATGACTGTGCTCGCGACTGGTTACAGCGATTCAATTGAGATTCGACAACTCGTATTCTCTCGTCACCACCAAAACATTGACCGTGAATACGAGTAACAGAGATAGAAAAGAGAGAAAAAGAGGAAGAAAGAGAAAGGCGCCAGCGAGGCGTTTTAGATTTCTCGGTATGAATATACATTGAAAAGTCAAAAAGTATCTAAGCACTTGCTAATTTTTATCATTTTTATTCTGATTAGAAAATTATTACGGATAAATAGTACTGCAATGATTTTGTTTCTCATGGCCATAGCTACAGATCCATAGCTACGGATAATGGTGTGAAAACTACAAGGGGTGAATATGAGTCACATTTTTGTTTATTTCGCATAAGAGAGTAATTTAAAAATCATAAAGGAATTTTACTTGCATATTTAAAATAAAACAATAGTTTTTAAATATTAGACACACTTCTTAAATTAAATTGCATTGAATTTCTATATTTTCTGTTCTCTTGATCATTCCAAAAATATTGATTACAATATTATCCTTAGTCTTTTTACAAAATCTTTTGTTATTTCCTTTTTATTGGATATACCTATTATTTTCTTTTTTAACTATGTTGTATTTATTACTTTCTTTTAGATATCGGATATCATTAAAATCTTATCACTTTTGTCCGGTGTGATTTATAATGTTACGACCCACACGAATAGATTTTTTGAGATCAATATGCAATAATAAATCTGGCATATGAAGATTATTTGAAAAAATATGATAAATCGACTTTTTTATTTTCTAATTTCTTTGCTGCTCGATGGTTAAGAGGCGATGCTTTAATATATATTTACCAAACGGCGTAATTAATGTTATGACTATCAATCTTTCTTCAAATATATATCTAATCTGGAAACCAAACAAAGATTTGGTATTGCTACTATAAGAAAAATTGTCAGTGTACTGAATTTTAAAATTATTTTCCTTGAAAATTCCAAAAATGTGACATATCTTTCCCTGTAGTTTCCATATGTAATTATCAAACTTTGCAGAACTAGCTAGTATTGTAATTATTTAATGTTTGAGTTATAAGTTAAATTAAGATGGTTTTCTTAGATTAATAGAAATACCAATGGTGTTAATGTAAGCAATGGTATTTAAGTAATAGATATATGTACATACCATTTATTATATAAATATATATTATATAAATATAACAGTAAATATGTGTTGCATATTGCACTGTACAATTTTATTCTATAAAGTAAATTTAGTAGAATTCAACATCTATACAAAATATTTATGCGTAATTCTTTTATCCTAAATAAATTACAGTTTACAATATTATTTTAACCTTCCATAAAATGTTTAGTAAATTGTATATTATACATATTATAATTTCTAATCAACAAATACTATAAGAAGGTAGTAAGTGTTGTTTCTAATTATTATATTAATTCATTATTAATTTGTATATTTTAATAAAATTCAAAAACTGCTCATATAAATTGATTAAAGTGTTTAAATAGGTATTTATGAACGATAGTGTTCATACAATACAACGAATAGAATATATTTGCGGCATGTAGAAAGGTAACGGTGGAGTAGGGAAACACGTTCTTGCGACGTACTTTTATCTGTGTGAGTTTCATACGCACTCATTCATACGGCTTCTTCCGATTTTAGTTGTTTATTCTCTCGATCGAATCTCTGGCATAAAAAGATTTTTACGCGTGACTGTTCTTCACGTGGAAAACGGTTTCTGGCATTCTGAAATCGGAAGAATTTCATGCAGTCGCTTTCTCGCTTGGAGAATCGAAATTCCCGTTCGAATTCAGCCAGGGAATAATGAATGTAAAAATCGCAGGCGAAATCTTGATAGAAGTTGGCTGCTCGTGCGGTCTTTCATGTATATTAGTGTAGCCGCGGTCTGATTTCTAACGATGCGTGTGCAACATCTCCGTTCATCGGAATTTAAAAAAAGCATGTTATCGATTTACCGCGGTTTAACAGTTGGCGAAGTTAACTTTTCCCGCGGTGGTACTTTTCCCTCAAAGCGGACCACTTTTGCGAGTTCTGAAATCGAGAAAAATAAAACGGCTCCCGGTAAACAGCGATGCTTCGTCGGTTATATCGTCGCGATTTCAGGAATAGAGATATAAAACCTATACTTTTCTTTCTCTTTCAATAGATACAATTTCAAATCAATAAATATTGGAGTTGCCTCCTTATTGTTAAAGAAGAATATTTGATTGTATTTGTCTGATAATAGATTGATAAACATCAATCGTGCTTCCGTTACGTATCGATATCTATATTTCGTTGAATATTAGGATCAGGTGGTATTATTTGAGTGAACTAAGTTAAGATTCAACACTTTGAAGTTCAATCTTAAACTTTGCATAGAATAATAAAACTTATCGTGCATTATTTGTTAGTATTGATATATTGTCAATCAGTAGCAGTTCCACGATTGTTATTCTTTTGGAACTTATTGTAATTTGGCAAGATAACTGAAGAATGTTCGGTATGTTATTTAAGTTTATGTTTCTGTATCAATAAAATAAACATATTTAACAAAGAGAGGGGTCATAATTAGTCTTCAATATGACAATGAAAGAATGAAAAACATTGTATGCTCTAAATGCAACAAGAAACAGTATGAAAAATGAGGATATAACTTGAAGAGCCCTACGCGTGATACGGTTATTTCAGTCAAGGAGAAGGTATTATATAAAAACTAACACAATTACATCCATAAATAAAGCAATATGCACACTACACGCGCTACTGAATTATGATTATTATAACTGAGAATATTAACATCAGTTGAGCAAACTTTCCTTTTGATGAGTAGAAATTATATCCTCCTAGAAATTTATGACCATCGAACTATTAATGTAAGTATACGACCTATTTCACAATTTATTATGCTACTAATAACGAAGTTAGATACTCTGTTTCCAAATGTGGACCACTTAAAACTTGTTCCTAATAGAATTTGGAAAATTACAGGGCAAATTATATAGTTTGTCTCAAATATCCTTCTGATCTAAGTAATTTCAGTTTACTTTAATATTCCGCAAAATATAGGTATCGATGAATAATATATCACATTTATATTGTATTTATTACAAGAATACGGTAAATAAGCTTGGAAAGCATTTGAAGTACCGCGCTGTGCTTTTCACACAAACAGCGATTTACGTAAGAATTTGATCATTATAAACCACAGAAAACTTTAACTTATATAGGTATTATATAAATTACTTAAAATTTCATTGGTACTGCAGTGAAATACAACTGTCATAATTATATAGATCAAATTCAAAAGCAAGCTAAAAATGTTTAATATTATATATAGAAATTACAAGATGTTTATTACAAAACATATATTTAATAAACAACTAATGTACTTACAGCATGAATATAATTGTTACAGATGGTCCCATCGAATATCGAGGCTTATTGACGTAATGGATAATTGTTTAAATTTCCTCTATGATCTCTGAAAAATATATACGTATTTGCTAAATACTCCACTTACTAAATATTTTGTAGTTTTTATATACATTTCAAATTTCCAGTATTAATGAAATTTCATAACATATTTATAAAAAGTAGTCTATATAATTGAGAAGTTTGCACCAATAGGAAGGCAGCTCCAATGTTTAAACGACTGCTGCAAATATTCAAGTGATTAGTTAAAGTGATTTGATTTTAATTGACTTTGAGTTGATTTTTATGGTTTACTTAAATTATTGGAGAGTAGAGCTGCTTTTTTATTGTTTCATTTGGCTTATTTTAATATTTTCCTTTTTTTAGAATTGTAAGTGTACTTTAAACAGATATGATGTGACTAATACAATTTTAAACAACGCACAGGTTTATGGCAAACACTATGAAAATTGATAAAGTTTATGAATGAAAGGAAAAACATAATATAAAATTAATGAATGTTTGATGAATTATGAAGATTTTTTCTTTGATTTTAAAATATGTCAACTTTTTTTACAAGCATGTGCATAGGTTTATTGAATTGATCGATTAAATAAAAATTCTCAAAGCAGAGACTGAGCAATGAACGATGCAAACTGTACGTAGAATATTTGAAGTGATTTAGAATTAAATAAAGAAAATATTTTAAAATATATCAATATTTATAGGAATGTTATCCTACCGTTAATTACTTGAGAGAATTTCCAAGAATAAGGTTTGTAACGAATAGTGTTATAAAATCGATATAAAAAACGTAAAGTTAATTAGAAGTTAATTAGAATTAAAATTAATTGAAAATGAAATGAAGAGAAGCTTGCACGTTTATGTTCCTTTAGATACTTTAATTAATTATATACAAAAAATTACTGTATAGTTTCCATACAACTGAAGATGTAAAATTGTTCCTTCCTATAATTCATTATTTGAATAAAATTCATAGAAAGGGAAATTACTATCAACAAGAAAAATTATTCGCATCGTCTATAAAACAGTTATAATAAAGATATGAAAAAACAAATGGTAAGAATTTTACAGCTATCAACAATAAGTTTTCAAAAAATTTATTGACGCGATTCGTCACGGAGGAGGATACCTCACGGATATAACTGTCTATATGGTGGACTTTTTCTCAAGTGAACTGTGAAGCGAGACAAAGGGTGGTTCGCAAACACGTCTGCTCTCGAGGTTCGAAAAGCAGCGATACATGTAAGGAGCCGGTTGCGAAAAATCCATTTAGTGTAGCTGCAAAGTTCACTGCAAGGCGCGAAACAGTGTGCAATCACGTGATGTCTGTGTATAAATATCTGTATCTCCGGCGTGGTGTTTCTACTCGCGGCTGGTCGCGTGTATAAGTAAGATTATAAATAAACGAGGATAGATCGGTATTATCTGCGACGTGCATAACTATTGTGTACGGCGGCTGTAATTCTGAGATTCAGTCCTAACGTTTCAACGATTACTGTATCACCGCATCATTTGCTTTATTTTGAATGGAAGCAAACTTTACATACTTTCGATCCTTATAGAGGATGTGGCAAAAAATCCAAATATTGCCATTTATTGATTTACTGCCAACTTAATATGTTTACTTAAAATTGTGAAATAATGTTTTGGAATCGTGTACAAAGTACAATTCTGTTTTCTACCGACCTTTTGACAGATGGATTGATTAAAAGATTTGTTTACTAGGATAGCAGAGATGATATTGTATCTATATGATCTGCAGACATAGTGATAGTTTAATGAACCTTAAAATATCTTCAATGTGTAGAAGATTAAAAATAAAGTTTTCGTAGCTGCCATGATTTCGGGCAATATGCTAATTCAAAATAAGAAAATTAAAAAACTTCTGTATTACAATGAATCGGGTTATAAAAGTATGTAGGATAAACGAGAAGTTGATAAACACGCAAAACTTCCGCAAATTAGAAGAATAATAAAGAAGCGCTTTTGCATTAATTCTGGTATGGATTGTAACTGCGTATGCATATAGTTTTGTGAAGATTCCCAGCTTTCTCAGTTATCATTAACCTTGAGAATTGGGAAATAGGATTTTGTGTATGCATATATTTTTGAAACTATACTTTTCAAGATAATGGGGGACGAAAAAAAATCTTGTGAAAAATCTATAGTACAATAGCAATTAATTATTCACATGTACATACATGATGGATCTTGCATTCAAGTCTAATCACCATTTTGCAAATAATGATCAATTTCTCTAAAATTTTCTTCTTTTTATTAATTCATTTCTCATTGCGCAATGTCATATTTTATTACATTCGGTCAATTTAGTCGAAAGTCGTGGTGATTTCGTTATTCAGACTTCCACAGTCGGGTTGAAAATTTTGATTGAAAATTCAACCTTGGAGCTCGAAAGCAGTCAAGGATATCCAGAAAGAATGCCGGTACTCGTCGGATATTATTGAAACAGGAAAGTAAAGGAAAGGTCTCCGCGGTTTGGTTCGAAACATGAAAAGCCCTTAAGCAATATGAGCACCGCGTCAGGCAAGTCTAGCCCGATTTCTCAAAGTTGTAGAATCTCCAGCTCGTGCGAAGAAGCTTCGAGAGCCGTGAAAACCAGCAGAGGTCACTCATCCGTCTGGTTTTAGTACTCGTTTACACAAGTCGTACCCGTCATTACAAAGCTCTGAACACAGTATTCTTCCATGACGATTAGACAGCTGTGCTCTAACGATCGGCAACTGCGTGTAGACGTCGTCCGAGAATCCCTGGTATCCCCAAACGTATTATTCTTTTAGCATGACCTCTTATTTCGCTGTTACTCTTTCTGGATTGTATGCCGTTTTGAACGCAGGTGAAAAGCGTTTCGCGTTTATAGAACAACAAGGAATTCGAAGGAAATTCACGTTGATCTGTAATCTTCTATTTGATGCTCTATCATACCAGCGAATCGAATTATCCATCATCGTCTTCTGCATATGCTTTAACGAATAAAAGTTGATTTGTATTATTCGTTGTGCAGAATTCAAAAGCTAACTGATTTTTATAAATTTTTATGAATTTTTATATTAATCAGTTGGTATTGTATTATATGAAATAAAGTTGAAATTCTCGCGTAATAGCTCTAAAAGCAATTTAGTTTTATGAACTCTTGTATTATCTATCTAAATAATATTATATGGAATCCTCCTTAGAGGATTCTTGTGCAACAGCTGTAGGAGTAACTACAAATTTTTATCAATTTTCAGTATTGTATAGAATGAAGCATTGATTCTTGTATCATCTCTAAAGGCAGTTGATTTTCACGAACTATGAACAGCTTCTGAATTTTCCTGAGGAAACCATTGCATTGATAATAAAGAATTAAATTTGAAAACCTTCTTAGGATATAAGGAAACATTCTTAAATCGACAATTAGCTAGAGTCCAGCATAATTTTAATTAATAATCGAATTTTTGTTATATTTATAGAAAAATTCAGTACCTTGAAATATATTATTTTTATATAGTACGTTACAGAACATTTTTCTCGATCTGCAAGAGAACTTTAAAAGAAAACTTCAAAAAATTTCATCGGTTATCATAATGTTAATATTGTATACACTGTTCAAAATAATTAGAGGTCTTCTACTATGCAGGATTCTGTTGGATCAGTTAAGTGAATACAAGTGTGAAAATTCTATAGTCTTGATAGATTGATATGTTATTCCAATGATAAAGACTGATTTTGGGACAACGATTAAAAAAGAAGTGTAATAAATGAAGTAGTCTATATAAAAATCAAACTGGTCAACTTTACTTTTCGTAAATTTTTAAATATTGCTATCCAGGTACACGATTTTACATGATTTATATTTAATTGCCAAAAAATAACTGACTGGCTTTCAAAATTTATTTATCTCAAGAAATGATATAAGTAATAGTAAATTTCAAGATAAACTGTGAAAAACTGATATTTATAATAGTATCATTTTTCTGTATCTTTCAATTAATGGGGTTAATCAATATGACTGTCGGATGATTCATTATCGCATCGAATCTGTATAAACAAGTTACTTTTCATACGCAAATCGTCATTCTGGACAAGAATGTTTTCTTTTCATACAATGTGTACCTGAAGGTGTCAAAACATGTTTGAACAAACATGCCCATATGCATAATATACAGAGAATATTTTTGTAGTCAGAAATTACAAATTCTTTTTAGTGGAATTCACTATTTTTTCTAAAATAACGTTGACATCATACACAGGCGTTATAAAAATATAAGGAAAATTCGTTATTTATTGATCTTTTAAATAATATCTATTTGATAGATAGATATTATCCGCAAGTTCTTCCGTTTATCAACAGCATAAGGTTTTCTTTTTTTATTATCTTTGTCTAATTGTAATTCTTCGCAGGATGAGTCTTTTAGAGAGAAATTTTAGAGAGAAAAGAAAAAGCACTGTTCTCATAACCTGTTTGGATACGAACTGACAACATAAGCACCGAATGTCCTTGTCGATACAGGACTCTTTCCTTACTGTTCTATCTATCACACAGATACTATTCGATGTTTCACTATGTACATACATGTATTACTATTAAATGTTTTATGAGAGAACAGAACAGCTATAAATAAGAAAAATCTTACTATTTGTAAATTCAATCAGCTGCATGATGAATAGGTTTATTCCTATTTTGTTTTTATAATGCGATATTCAAAGATACATTTTTTGTCCTTCGAACGATAGAACGATCCATAGAACAATTTAAAATTCTAATTTTAAGTAATAATTAAAAATTATATTCAATTGAATTTCGTATAACGACTTCTTCTATTCATATATTTTGTCACTATGGAATGTTTAACGTTATGTAAGTTGGCCCGACTCTTCAGAAGAAAGGAATTTGAGTTACGACAGTATCTTTTTAAATGAATGAATATATCGGAAATATTTATCTGCAGTTACTCACTTTAATATTCGGACGTTCTCCAAAAAAAAAAAAAAAAAAAAAATAATAATTTCCGTTCAAGTGACTTAAGACAATTTTTTTGGAAAGTTAGAAGAATTAATTAATTAGATCGCGTGTAAAGAAGATTTGGATCAACTTAAATTTATCAGCATCGCGAAGAAAATAGTAAAGATTGCTTTTTAGTTTTCTTTCCGAGCCTATAGTTGTAGATTTATGTCAGTTGTAGGTTGTAGGTCGTAGCCTATGCTAAAGATTTTATCGAAACCGGTTGACGCCACGGGCAAAAAATAAGAATCTTTAGATTGCTTACAATTATTAACCGAAAGTCGTGAAAATCTGTGATTTTTTACCGTTTGTACCTCATAGCAATGTTTTCCGATTATGATGAAATCTTCAGCATGTATAGGCTACATTTTCATTACAAGCTCAGAAAGAAATGTTGGAAGAAGCGATATTTACTGTTTTCTTCACGATGTCGATAAGTTGCAATAGTTCTAAATCTTTTTAACGCGTCATTTAGCAAACTAAATCTTCCAACTTCTGAAAAAAGGAAGTTTGGTCCACTTCAAAAGAAGTTATTCTGTTTTAAAAGTTGTCCGAATATTAAAGTGAGAAATTGTATATGCCATAAAATGTTATAATGAACTCTTAGGAGTAGCAAATAAGAAAGAATAAGGGAATGTGATACACAGAATTCTTTGTAGGAATTTATTGATGTATATCAATAGAGATACAGTTCAAATAAAGCTCCGACAAAGGCATCTAGGTAATCAAATAATTCTTTAGCAGCTGTGTGTGATTAGTAACTGGTTATGTAGTTTTCCAAATTTGTATCACATGAAAGAATAGTTATTTTAACTAACATTCTTCATTTTTTTTTTTTTCGTTATCGCACGTGTAATAGAACTTCCATTATCCGATCCAATTATTGCGCACCCTTTGATTAATTTTGTTTCTATATGAAAGAAGATTATTTATTTTGGTCTATTTTATAGATAATGATATTCAAGTAACAATTTCTTTCAGTTTTTATTGTTATTATTCGATCTTTTTCGAATAATAAGAAAGGACAATACCAAACTTCCCATTAACGGATCGAATTTTAAATCGACGTTCTTGTTATAAATAATTAAATTTTAGTTGCTTATAACGTAACCTACTTTTTTACTGTATTTATAACATAGCTAAATATTAACTAATTTTAAATAAAAATTAAAAAATATATAAATTTCATACGTATATCCAATGTAAAAGCGTATGAGTAAAAAGCTTTCGCAGAATAAAGTTGGTACTTTAACTGGATATCGTGTTCCGCTCGACGAAGGATCGTGAACGACTTTACCCCAAATTCTATGAATTCCGAAGTATTCGAACAGCTTTAATTCAATCGTTTCCGTTAAACAGCTGAACGGAACGCCAATAGAGTTTCCTCTAAAAATAATCGGGCAGTTTGGAAGCAAAGATTAACCGAACGATCTTGGAGGCATCGGTTTCCGCGCCGTCCATTTACGGCGTGTACGCAAACGTCGAGAATCAAAGCGGTTCTAGGCCGCGTCGCTTTATCCGTGCGGTATTTAGACAACGTTACACATTACACAATCGTCATTAACGAAGCATAGCGCAATTAATGCGAATTTTCCAAGCTGTCTACTGTTCAATGAGATTTAAAAATGATTTGGTAGAAGCGGCAGGCGCGCACTGCGTATATTTCGAGTAAGTGCGGTCGGCTGAGTTTAAAGCAGGCTTTCCACGTTATTTTTGCACGAGGCAACACTGGCGTCGCGTCGTTGCCGCGTCTCCCTTGTCGATCTCCTTTCCTGCCACTCTTCTCTCTACCTCTTTCTCTCTCTCTCTCTCTCTCTCTCTCTCTGCCACCTCTGTGTACGACCCTACGACGACCACGTTGCCGATATCATCATCTTGAGGTCATCTCTCCCTCCGCTTACTTTCGGACCGACGACCATCAGGACCGGTAGAAGCTTCCTTCGCTTTTTTCAGTCGCCCACTTTTCCACCTGCTTCGATTGCAAGTCACAAGGGACAAAAATTGTCGGCCAAAGGCACTAATTTTGAGAAACGTGTTAATCTATTAAAGATCTAGTAACAGCTTGTCATTTGGCTTTAAATTCTCTAAACTCTATAAAATTGTAGAATCTAGATGAACTAAATGTAAATCCCTGGGATTCAATTCCCTTTCATAATTACGATGTTATAAAACAAAATTCGGAAATATAGATTGATCGATAAAAATTGCAAGTGGAATATTGCGTTAACGCAACATTAGTCCTTAATAGCTTAAATTGCGTTTCCCTTTGTTGTAATGTATATATAGGTTGTAATGTATCGGCAACGAAGTAGAATTGGATGTTGTCCTACTAGACCTAGCGTTTAGCTTAAGAAACGTATGTTACTGACATATAGAGTGCAATAGAGTACAAGACTCGATTGTCATTCATTTAATTGAAAGTTTGAATACTGCTGAATTGCTGAATTATATCCTTTATCTTCATAAAAATATTTGTAAATTATATATTACAGAGTCTGATGGCAACTGTATTTGAACAGACACAAAGTTACAGTTAAACTTCTATCATGGGTAGACTGGGGACATTTATGCAAGTGCAGAATTAAATATGGGCTTCACTTATTGAATATTGTATAAATTATACCTCTTTGCGCATTATGCACATGTACATTTTTGTACCTATAAAGTTTTCATAAATGCATATCTAGAAAAATACTGAGTATCTAATCCCATAACGTGGCGTTTGTTTAAAGTAGGACGACAAAATTTACTAGCATTCAAAGTTTCAACTAAATTCCTGATCCAAATGTTCTCCAGTTTGCTCTAAGTTCTCGTCAAAATTCGTAGTACCATAAAAGTGAAAATATCCCCGATTGGGAACGTCTGCCGGCAAGGATCGCGACGTTTGTAACGCGAACCCTCGAGGAAACGCGATGACGACGATAGTAGGTCGGCTGTTTTATATTTAGTGACAATAAATTTTATAGGATAACTAAAAAACGACGATTTCGTAACGCGTCGCGAGTCACGGCTCGTTGTCTCTGTAGCTTGAATGTAGCCAAAACCACGGAAAGGTTATGCGACGAAAAGAAAATCGCGGCGAATATAAAGGCGAATTCCTGTTCTGTTTCTAAAACGCATTCCGTCAGTTGTCAGTGTTCACCGAACGCAGTGGTCGACACTCTATTTACCTTGCCTGGAGCAAGGCTGTGATTTCTACTTACCATAAATTGCGACAGAATAATGCCGATCGTGTTTATAGCCTCGCCCGATCCGTCGTCAAAACACCGGTTCACCTTTCTCTCGTAGAATTTCTCGTTTCGGGCGATTTTCTCAGCAACTCTGGAAGTTGCGCGTTACGTGACAAGTTTTTGTTATTTGAATTTCTCCCACGAGTCACCCTCGAATAAGTGCAATTATCGTTTCGCTCCTCTCTTGCCAGTAGCTCTAATGTTGGCGGAAGCGCAACACCACCTTTCACGCATTGTCTACCGACACGCCGCTCCGCGCCGTTTCGGACGCTTGACGAGTAATAGGCGAGAATTTTGTATTCGAAAGCGATCAAGAGATCAAGCAAGTAGTATCTCTCGCGTGACTGTATTTCACGACGAGCTCGATGTTTCACGGTCGTTACGTGTAATACTCGTATGTAATGCTAGATTAGTGAAGTCGATCGTAATTATGTCCTCATTATCTCTCAGTGCTAGGTCGCGGTTAATATTCGCAGGATGGCTATACGACGATTAATAACGATCCCTGTAAAGTTGTTTATCGTCATATCGGTGGATTGTCGTCAGCATTATAATGTCCGAAAACTTGATTCTGGAAGCGAAAGACTTTGTAACACGTAGGTAGACGGTAATTAAAATATTCCATCGAGTAATCAAGAAACTCGGCAGACGCTTACGTCATTTGAAACGCGACATCAGAGATTCGCGTGATATGGTAAAAGTGTCGGGCCTGATTGGGAACGTCCGTTACTTTGTGACGCGATTCTGTACGCCTGCGCGGTTTTTTCCACATTTGGATGAATATTGATATTTTTAATCTATTACATATCCTTTAACGTTGAATACATTAACAAAAATGTTATTTCATAGCATAATGTAGCGAGATATTTAGATAGGAAACAATGCGTTGTGAGTTTATCAAAGTTGTGAACAATCGATGCGACTCGATGACTATGAATAACTTTCTTAACCAGTTGAAATTATTACATTCGGCTTTTTAATATTAGCGCCTAATATTAGGCTTATTAATATTCTTTATAAAAGAAAGTTCGAGAGATTTACGTAATATCTTTTTCGTCACTAGTATTTCTTCTCCCATCTGAATTTTGTAATTCTATGTACTTTCAATAAATTGTAAATTCAATTTCTTGAAAATCATGGAAATTCTTTTCTTTCTTTGATTTTTGTAGTGAGTATCTATAAAGTACACATTATCCTAACATATCTTTTGCATTTATTTTGACAAAATCGATATGTGAATTAATCTATACAAATGTGTTAAGAGTATTGCATCTACACAATTTGTATACATTATTTTACTGCTCCATTGTTAACGTCTTAATAACATAGCAATGCATATTTTCTATAATTTCTAACTCAATATATAAGATGTTGAGAAAAGATAAGTTAATTATAGACAGAGAGATTAACCAAGTCGACTTCCTTTACATCTAAATATATTTTACATCTAAAAATATTTAATACTTTACATATCTACAATTGTTTTATTTATATCTTATACAATTTCGATAATTGTAAGTGTAACACTTGGTAAGTCTAATGTTTCATTACACTTTCTAATTATTTTCCAATCATTTACGTATATTTAAATCACACTGTCTAAAAAGAAACTGATGTTAAACGTTTGACCTTAAAAAATTATAATTCCAAATTAGAAATGATACTATATTTAAACGCAAGAAATAAATGATTAACAAAGACAAAGAGTTTACCTCTGAAAAAATATACTTCTAAAATTTACTTCTATTAGCAGCAATTATTATTAGCATCAAAATAGGAAAATTAGAAGAAAACCGTATCACCCATTAATTCAAAAAAGTTGATGATCGTTTGCCAATTATTTTTTGTCACATTGAAATATTAACAAAGATCTGTTTCAAAATACTCGCGCTTCGATGAAATTTATTTTGCTTTGAAGTGTTCTTAATGTATTTTTGATTTTTCAAATATGTACCATAATGGTTTGGTAATGAATATGAAGAAATGTATAACAGTACCTATTTACAATATACATCTTCAGTTGTAAGCGATGTTATGTTCGTACGTACCCAATCATTGAGGCTCACTACTATTCATAAACTACGGCTCAATTTTTCTTCTACAACAATTAATGAAATAATCATAAGTTTCAATAAGTTGTTGTAATGAATAATATAGATGTGTTTGAACGAAGATCGAGTACTTAGTGAAAGTATCAGGTAAAATCAAGATGCGCAATGGTTGGACTTTTTTTTTAATCCGAGGACTTTGATAATTTTAAGTGCTGCCGATATTAATTTAGATTATTTTTAATATCACATGATACATATGATTTACATTACCTTAGGATAACATTGAAAAAGAGGATGTTTTTTTTGTTGTTCATTTGAATATAACAGCTGAACTTTTGAATTTTATTTTCATTAATTTACGTTGGTTACTAAATGCTTAATAAACACAGTTTTATACAGGTCTCCTATTTTCATTACAACTTCTAATCTATTCTATTGTTCATCAGATTCTATCATATTCATATGAACCTACTACTAAGTACATATTATGAAATTTAATATATTGAAATACGCGGAAAGATCATGTTGTTTTTTATGATTGATATATCTCGATATTATCTGTATATTATTATTTGATGCCTATATAAACTCTACTTAATAAATCCTACTTTTAATTGAACGTCAAATGTATCAATTATAGAGAAAAGGAAGTTCTATTCCGATGAGAAATTGGCAAAAATTATTCAACGTTCAGTAGTAATTTATCTCATCTTATCGATACGTTAATTAAAAAAAGAAAAAACACTTTCTCATGACAAGAAAATGAATACTTTACGAACTTGCAGAAACTATTTCCATTCATTCCTAAAAAAGATAATTTTCCGGAAAAGTGATCTATTTAAGATGCTATTCAATAAATACCAAAAAGGAAGTGCATATATCTATAGCAATTTTATGAAGGTATAACACCTTAGTATATTAGTATACGAATAGTATAAAAATTACAGTGATACGCGAATACTTGTTGTATTGTATATATATGTAGATTGTACTTCTAGGCATCGGCGTGCGATTAAAGTTAGAATTTTTCCAGATTCAACTATTTATATTTCCAAAATTCAACTCACACAAATTGAAAAAGAATTTACCAAAATCAACGCTTTTTTGATTTTTCTCCTTGGCATGGCAAGGAAAGCAAAAACAACGAAATCGAGGGGAGTTTCGGTAACCGTTTTCCATGTGCGTTGGCGATGAAAATCGAGCAACATTCGGAAAAAAGCGAAAGAAACGTTTTCCCTTTCAGCCGAGCAAATTGGTATCGCGTTTCGGTGGCGCTTATACGTTCTTCGTGCTAAACTCCGGCCGTCTGTTGCGTGTTCACCGACAGATGCACATTCAGTGACGTAATGTCAGACGCGGAGCGTAACCGCACTCTTCACGTAACATACCCTTGACTCTCCTAATGAGTATCGCACATTCGTTACGTATGTTGCGCTTCGTGGACAGATACACACAGCGTGTCGAGCGAAGGTGCACACGGATGAGCGTACGACGTTGCACGCTGCATGCTCTGTATATACCTGTGCGCTGCACGTTGCGTCTGTATCGCGGTTTATCTCAATGTTGTTACAAGAATACCACGCACCCCTTGTATGCCCGTTGGCTAAGCATCTAATAAAGCGTTTCTTCGCGATAAAAGCTCCAAGCCCAGGTTTTCTGCTTCACGTCGGTTACAAGAGACTGAGTGTTCCGTTGCGTTACTCGCGCTGAGATATAATAAATGAAAAATCGTGCGGCGGGCAGAAGCAGTTTTCCCAGCGTGCACCGGGAAACGGCCTTGATCGGAGTGTACTCGAAGACAGACGTAGATAAAGGCACAGAGAGAGAAAGAGAGTTGTTAGCAGGATTTCTTGACCGAGTCGACTCTATAGACCATCTGGAAAAGAGACACACTGCATTGGTGGAACACGGGGAAGACTTAATAATTCCATGCAAATTTTTTCTGCGTAATACTAAATGTACATATGCGCGTCAGTGGAAGGATGTACAACTTACCTTCCGCAAGGAAAATATCTGCATTCTGAGTTTTATTCGTTATTACATAGTTATTATATTAAGTTATTCTGAACATACACGTTGTTTTGAATATGTAGTATATTATGAAAGAGAATAATTCGATCGAAACTGAATATTTTTGCTTCAAATAAATTCTCCAATATTTAATGTACTTTTGCTAATACATTGGAAAAATACGTAGAATCTAAGGTTTTAACAGGAAAGAAACTGTTGATATTGCTGTAAAACTGCCCCTTAGTACTACCTTATTTCCTAAAATCTTCTGTATCTTTTCGTATAGAAATTATCAAGTGTATGACAAAAAGTAAAAATCGAATGCTGATAACTCTGAGAAATATAGCGCATAAGATACGACTTCAAATACTCAGTGATGCAATTTTTGGTTGTTTGCTCCGCCTTTCAAATTTCATGTTTACTCTATGAAGAGTATGTTAATTTCAAAACAAAATTAGTCGCCAATACAAATAGAAGAATTATCAGTTTCGATAGACACGATGATGTACATATCCTATTATATCCGATTCTATTTTTATTACGCTTGGAATACCTATGTCACAGAAAACCCGGATTATACTTCCAGTATAACCCAATAATTATCTATAACACATCGAAGGAAGTTCGAAATATGAAAGTCATCTATTATAAATACCTAAAAGTTAGAAAAAAAATGGTAGAATTTATTAGGTACATTAATGTACTGTCTAGTTTTTAATCCTTTGAGTGACGTTCTATGACACGTGTTGATCATACGCTGCTTGCTGCGATAAAACATGCGATTGGCTGAGTGAGTTTCCACTTTTCATGTGAAAGTAACATATCGAATTTAGCCGAAAGTAATTGAAAATTAAAATGCAAAAATTTCAATAAAATTATTTACTTCTTATTTATATTACAGTTATATTACAAAATATATATTATATGTTTCGTATTTGAAAAATTAATAATTTTCATAAAACACAGTTCAATATATGACTCAGTGTTACACATTTTATATTTATATTTATCTAATCTAATAGTAAAAAGATACTGCTCTTTTAATTACAATACTTTTTTAATTAAATGTAATTATGAAAAAGAGACTACTTATTTAATAGTATTTACTTATTGTAAAAAAGATCCTGATAAACTAAACGTTTTCCAAGATTATAAAGATATATAGGAATGTAAAAATAGTTTGTTACCAATGCTTTTGCTTTCATTTATAGGCACAAGAACAACCATACATGAATGACTGTTACACATACCTAAACATCGGATACACACATATATAAGTATTAGGCTATACAAAAACGTAAAAGGATTCATAGATATTATAAATCTCTATGATCTTGATGTCGAATCCTTGTTGAATTCCAAGTTATGAATTTCTACTCTTCGGTCTCACCATATTAAAACGTTTATTAAAAGCTATATATGAAAATTCATTTGGAACGACAATGTTCATTAAGCAAAGACCTCGCTGGAAACTACACACGAGTTTTATCTGCTTCATACTGATTGGGCCCGATCTCCGATTCGAGGCACTGACCTCGCGTGCTATTTAATCGCCCTTCTCTGCCGCAGCTCGAGCCTCCTCGTTCCTCTTAAATCGCTTTCGCGTTTCTCTTCATCGGTCGACCAGCTTGTCCCTACGTTCTCGGACGTTCCTCTTCGTTCCTCCCTGCTTTCAGTTCGTCCTTCTTCCTATCTCTTATATGGAGAACGTCATTCCTCTTTTTTTCCCGGCGAGTTACGGTGTCCCGTATAAAATATTCTTACAGCATGCGTGTGTTGGCTTATACGCATTTACGCCTTACGCATACAACCGCCTGTTGGATCATTGAAATGTGACGCAATTCGACTACGCTCGAAGAGTACGTTCTTGAACCTAGTTGATATACGGATATAAAAAAGAAAAAAAAAAAATACTTCGAACGTATTTGAAGCGTCATGATTTTCACATGGGACAGGTATATGAAGACCACAGGAATAAAATATATTAAGACGTTTATGTCAGCTAATAGCTAAAAAGAGGTATCTTAATATGAAATAGTTAAAAAAGGAAATAATCTGATAATTTCGATGATATAAGATTTTCGAAAATAAATGTTAAATTTATGGTATTTTGTAAGAAACGAATAATATTAGCTTAATTGTTGCGTTAGTTTCATGTAATTAACATTAATCTGTATTACTAATATGTTATTAATGCCTCTTAAATGGTCAAGAGAGTGACGAAAATACATATTTAATATCAAAGACAAATATAAAGATGTGGAATTAGCTGACAACATACTGAATCTTAAATTCGCTCTTTTATAAAGGACAGGAAATGTAAATTATTATAATTCTAACGGAAAATTTGTTAGCTGAAGGTTCGCACGATGATCGTATATTTTGATAGCAAAAAGTGATTTCTATATTTGTTTATTGTCTAATGAAAATTATATAGTTCAATGGAAATTTTTATTACAAGATTTACAACTTCACTGTTTAATTATAAATCTTCTTCTGTGATATAATTACAGATGTATTTATAAAAATTATGTATATATTATATATTGTATTATAATATAATGTATTATATATTGTAATTATGTATATATTACGTAATATGTATAAATTATGTTATAAACATAATGTTATGTTTAACATAAATATATCATGTTAAAATTATATAATATGTATAATTAATACTTTGTTTATGAAAATTGGAATGTACTAAATAGAAATTGAAGATGCTCAAGTATTCTGTTGTACTGCTAGAGAGATAACGTGGATAAAGATAGTTTTGCAGAAGATATAGCCCATAAATATCTTATCATGATGATCGTTCGATGAACGTTAGAAAGTTTATATGCCTATTTTACATTTGTTTTAATAAGAAAAGAAACTTTTCGTAATTACAGTGATAACATCCAAAACAAATAGCAAAATGCTATAAATAAAAGTCATAAAATTATTTAATCAATTAATTATTCATTATATGTCATAGTGATAAACGTAAGTGTTTAATGAAACTATCTTTGGCATTAATTACGTCTTTGAGGCAACTATCCATACTATATATTCATTTTCTACCAAGTATGTGCTTACAAGTAACGTAACTTGCGTAGCTTTATATAAACTTTCAAATAAATTTTAAATTTTATCTACAATTGTAATAGTCGTATCTCTCATTGAGTATGCTAATGGTAGTAGAATCACTATACTCGTATATCAACAAGAGTTTCTCCGTATTTCCCTCAAGCTTAAAACAATTTGTAATTGTATAAAATCTTGATTGAGCCAAAAAATCAATAGGGTTAACGGTTTCAATAAGGTTTTTATGGAAACTTTTCCCTCTTTGATAATTTCAAATGATTCAAGCGATCGATAACCATTGAAAGTTTCTCAAGGTAATCGCGCCTGGTGTTTGCTACGATTGTAATATCCGATAGTTTAATATTTTACACGACAAATTCCATAACGTGGATTTCTTAGGAGTAAACAGTTTCCAATGAATCTTGTTACGCAATCCCGATGAATAAATTACATATGGTAAAATCCAGTAGAATTTTTGTCATTGATATCATTTAAAAGTTGAAAAATAACCTTGCTGTTTAATGATAAATTTTCATATTCGTTTTCATTTATCCTTCGATCGATGATGGGAGGTAAGGGCGTGAGATGTTGGAGAAATTAACAAAATATATGCAATATACATATATGGAAAAAAGTTGGAAGATTAAAAAGAATTTCCTCAATGAAACTCAACGACATCCTCGAAACCGAACCGATCATCTTTCGTTGCTAGCTTTCCAGTTGTCACGAATTCGTTCTTGAAGGACATCCTCTTACTCAAGATTACCAAACATACGATTGCCTTAAAACGATTGCGCGTAGGAAAAATTCCAATTCGTGGAAAGCGACACATTGATTATTGCATCATATAAACGTAGCAGCGTAACTACTACGATAGATCGTTACTGATTCATAATATGTTCATTCGCTAGTCCTTATTAATTTTACAACACCAATCTCATTCGCAATGTTCCTCTAGTATAACACAAAATGTTCGTCTTCCTTCACATTTCTACTTTTATGATTTATGATATATTGAACACATAACTTTAGTTACTAGTTTCATACGTATATTACTTGGGTATTAATAGGTGACTAAATATATTATTTGAGACAAATGAAATCTTTGTTAATCGAAAAAGCTACATATTTATGTTTAATGGCGTAAAACATCCTCAAAAATGATTCTACTTTCTGAAAAAAGGATCTACAGGATTATGATAAATATCTATACATATTATATGTAATCAATAGTTGAATTATTTCTAGTCAAATACTTAGATTACAATGAAATTTTTATTCATTTTATTCGATATACTTTCTCCTATGAGTCCACCTTCTAAAAAACTATGATATAATAATATACATGTATCCACAATATACAAAAATTTTGGAGATTAAGGTAAAGGAATGTAAGAATAAGGAGCATTTTTTAAGCATTTCAAATTAGGGTAGACTTATTTTAATTTCAATTCTAAAAATTATTCTGGAGAGTAACAATACCTGATTGTCAAAAAAAAAAAAAAAAAATAAATAAATAAATAAATAAAAGGAAAAGGATTAGCATCTGTCAAAGATAGACCTCAGTCTGAGTATACTGTAATGAAGTATTGTTCGTAGGAAAAGATTGGAAACTCTTCTAGGAGACCACGTAACACTACGCTACTTGGCATACGTAGTAGAATGAGACTGTGCAGGACTTGCCATCTACTAGAATTACACGTGAATGATATACGAACCTGATGAGCGTTTCTGTGAGACGTTCTGCATACTCGAAGAGGTACAGCTATAATACCTAAATATTCTTAACGTGAAAACATATAATCTACATTACAATGATTCCTCTGTGATAGAAGACGTCTTGATTTATATCGGTCTTCATTAACTGTGGAGTGAATGTAAAAAGTATACCGCTACGTAAAATGTTTTTTTCATTTCTTAGGTCTTGTGTACCGTAGTAATTATACGCAATATAATTAATAGTATACAATTGCAAGCTGTTCACTCAGAGAATTTTGAAGAAACTCAGACAAGCCATTAGGTAAATAAATATATAATATAAAATTGTATCAATTTTTTTAAATTTAAAATAATAAAATTAGGCCTTTACTTTTATGAAAGTAAGTTTTTTAATCAAAGTAGTGTATCATTAGGCTTATAATACTTTTGTTATGCAGATATAATGTTTATGTAATACTATTCTTTAAGAACATTGTTGCTTTGGACTTCATAAAATGTTTGCAGGTTTACGTTTTAAAACTGATGACTAGAAGATTAGCTATGACTAGAAGAAAATTTAAAAAATTCACAAGTAATAGCTTCCTTAGTAACATTACTTTCAAAAACAATATAAACATATTCGTTACTAGCGCTGCATGTTATGTGCATGTGACGCTTGAAAATTAATCTAAGCTGTGAAATAAATGAATACATAACTGACATGCTTTCTTAAATTAATTAAGTTATTGACTTAATAAAAGTATGTTATATAAGAAACAACATATGATGCATGAGGAATAAAAATAATTTTAGATGATGTTCTCTTCGAATCCATTGTATTAGCGAACATATTGATATCATATGCAAATTTTGCTTATTTTGTATAAAATGGCTAATTCTACTATAATATTACGAATTGAAGACGAAACCATACCTTCGATCATTATTAAAAAAAAAACAAAACTTAAGAGTACAAAATCAACATTCAATTTCATGTAAACTGTCTACGCTATAGACAATACATTTTTTGGCATAATTTACTCAAGTGTAAAGAAGAATTTGAAGCGTTCAAATATAGTACGTATTCCATATGTTGTTATTTGTTAGCATAATTTTGTCCATTCCATGATTGCATCATAATCTAGGTTTTTAGATATATGAATGTAAATGTTAGTTAATAAAAAAATTTATTGAATAAATTATATGTGTATTTCGTTCATAAAAAAATGTGTGAGAAAATATAGATCAAGTTAGAATCTAAATTTGTGTAGTATTACAAAATAAAATACAGAAATTGTAGTTTTAGTCGGCTTAATTAGTACTGTTTTTGAATATTTAATATACGTACATAAAAAATCTATTTTCTGTATCTTCAGCAAAATTGAGCGAGTATGGAATAGATAATTCTTGTCAAAGAAAAACGACGACGGTTTGTTACGTATAAAATATGAACAAGGATACGAAATCTTAAACCTATCTTATCTTAATATGCATTTTGTTTGTTTTACAAAATTGCATATAGAAAAGGTATTATTTAATTTAAAATATCATCTCGATTGCTCATCATAATTAACTTTATTTTATACACGAGCATTCACGATATGTGTAACTACAATTTTCATACTATTTTGTCAAAAAGATATGTCACATACGTTCTGTAAAATTATAGCGTTTATAATATAATTTTATCTCTTCGTTTCTTCTTTTTGTTTTAATCGCTGTGCGTCTGATTTGAAATTATCGTCCACAGTGATGAAGAGGAATCAGGCCAGGCGTTAGGTCGAATTTAAGAAAAAAAGAAAGTCACCCGAGTATTTTGTCTATCAAAACGTTCTTATCGCAACGGATGGAAGATTCGTGAAACTGGGAATCGGACGAACTCCTGCCATGCTTGCGTATGTTTGAATAAAACGTGTACGCGTAGCTAGCCGATACTGTTTTTATCTGTCTAAACCTCGTTAAAAGCATTTCTTGCTCCCCTCTGACCGGAGTATTAACTCAAGTGCATGGAGGTTCGTTCGTCAAACAAAAATATGTCAAAAATATAAACAAGATTAACAAACCGATTTCGTTGACGTATTATCGTTTAAATTTTTGCGTTTATTATCGACGATATTTGCAAGGTAACTTCGCGTAGACAAAAAGGGAAATTAATGTAGCTGCGTTATTTAAGCAAATTTTCGATCGAATCATATTTCTCTATTAAAAATTTTCTATTTTTAGAAAAGTTGTAGAAAAATGTAATTCGTTAAATTTGAGGATATTATTATTATTGGTATATTTTTCTTAATCTTCTTACGAGACGACGGGCGATTTAAGAATAATATTAATATATAAAACAGTACACGCTATAATACATCCAAAATATGAAAAGACACTTTGAAAGCTATAGTAAATATAATTAATCGTATTTTTTTTAATGGCATATGTAGTTATATTTATAATGGAATCTCAAATACCAATAAGTTTCAGTGATGTCAAAAAAGTTATAAGAATCCAGTTATTTTCTTAAATTATGTCTTGGTACAATTGTACCATTAATTTTATGAGAGTGAAACAATAAATATCTTTTTCCCGCATCAAACAAAACCTAGATTGAAACGTAAAAAGTTTGAACTGCAGCAAGGTTCAACGATTTCGAAGAAATGCAGAAGACACGTCACTGACGGCAATCGGTCGCCCATATTTTGCATATTATGTGGCGAAGCAACTGTACAAATATCGTAACACGTTGAAATTTCAATGCCTGTGCCCGGTTATTCTTATCATACAGCGATCTTGTTTGTTAGAAGATATAATAATTTATAATGGTCTGATAAACATTGATTCTATCAATTAAAACTATGCTTGCTATCTTAATTCAACGCCTGTCGAATTCATTATGAATGATATGTATTTTGCATATGTAATTATATATATATCGTTGTAAATAATGTCGTTTTTCTATCGGCGAACTATACGAATTCTTTTCTCTTTAAGCTTTTCATCTTAATGCATAAATATTGCGAAAATAATACTCGATGCTATAGGAGAAGATAGTAATATGTACAGAACCCCGTAAATATTGGAACTGTTGAAACTTCATAATAAAAAGAGTATATATTTTAAGGGACATATATTGTACGAGTACATGCAATTTAAATATATAACGAAATAAAAGTGAAAGCAAATAAATTTCAAGCATTCTTAGTTCCGTGTCATAATTTCAGATATTTACATCATCTTCAAAGGCTTTTTAATTTCTCTGAATATTAGTCGTTTCTAAATATTTAATATTAGGCAGCAGTCGTGGCATATGGCAATATTGTGATAGTAATAAGATGCGTGAATTTATTTAACTATAAATATTAAATATTGAATATAAATACATATAGTAAACAGAAATAAAACCTAGGTTTGATGATAATTTGGAATCCTGAATGAAAGAAATATGGAATTCAGTATCAAGAAGAACTTTCATTTCATTCAGACACAACAGTCTTTCTGAATAATTCCGTTCTCTCGGAGCAAGACGATGAGTTAAGAGTATTAGAAAGGATATTGTTAACATATTTTATTCACTTTTATGAGATATGGATTTTATGTCAATCGGATACATTATGAGCTCAAAACGAACGTGGAAATAAATATTATTATATTCATACATGCATATAATTAGTATGTTTTGCAAATAATATTATCTTTCTTTCCTCAGTTACTTTTTATTTCACTGAAGATTTTCAGTTATTTAGACATAACAAAGAAAAAAAACAAGTACTAGATAAAAGTAATACATATATAGTTTTAGTTAATTAGTTGATTAATTTCTGAAGAATCGCCTGCAAAAGATAACAATATACCATATTAGCACCTTTTCTATACAATATTTGAAAATTGTTCGAGTGTTATTGTCATATAGCTATTATACGAAAAATGACAGTGTCTAATTCATGAAAATAATTGCAGAGGAATATTGCGAATCAGCCATATGGATGAATTTCATCATGTTTAAGAAATGCGCCGATATTTAACGATTATCTCAAACGTTTCGAGATTTCCTCGGTCAACGGTCATGAAGCGAGGTAATTGCGTCAAAAGGATATAATATTATAATATACATAAGGGTATAATAATGTGTAACTAAACACTTATCTAAGTTATGCAAACCTGCGTTATTCTCGATACAGTGTAAACGTAGGAAATACGTATTTCTCGTGTGAATGTCTTGGATATACTAAGCATCGCTTCAAAGCAGAAGAGAGAAGGGACGACGGGAATAAGAAGAATTACGAAAGCGCAATTATAAAAATCTTAATTACAGAAAAGAACAAAAATTACCATCGATAAGGCACTTTATGAAAATGTATATAATTATATGTTTCTACGTCGATATATCGCGAGTGTTACTACATAAATATGTTAATTATCTATTACGCGATCTGATAAGCTTGTGGTAACAAACATCTGTCGAAGATACTTCCCCTATGGTGACTTATCGTTATCAGTAACTAGGTCGTCTCGATCATTCTTTAAATTATTGAAATCAGCATTCTGAAATTTCCGTAAAAACATATACTATCAATAGGTCTTACGAAACTAACGGAAACTTAAATAAGCCTGAAAAATTAACAAGAAATTATTCAGACATTTTATAATTATCATCGTCCTTGAAACGTTTGACTATAAATAACCCATATATTTATTATTGGAATAGAAATCTCATCAATTCGATAGATTAGGTCATCCGAAAAGTTTCTTTCGTTTTATAAGGAAATATTTTGTTCTATCAAGATAAAGATTACAAAGTTCGACAGATTACGTTTCACGTATCGTTGTAAAAGACGGGTCTGTAAAAGGAAGACACTTTCCGGACAACCTAATAATAAAATCCGGTTTTTTGTTATCTATATCTATTACGTCTCTTGTTCACTACTTTGATTAATATTTTGATCAACCTCAACACTTCTTTATAATGAATTTTTTAAAGTTTCTTATCAATTTTTTATTAACAGGATTTATGTTACAAAACATAATTATAAGTTACTATAGACATTACTGCAACTCTTGCCAATTTACAAATGAAGCAAATTTTTAGTGTGTATAATACATATACAAATATTGGGTCGTTTGTATGACTACGAAATTACCAGAGAACAATTATATTTTTAATAATTTAGATTAATTGTCACGTTTCGTATGGAATTATCAGATGTCCTAATATTTACAAATGCAACTGTACACTGTCGGCTATAAGTATTGGACAACTATTCGTTATACAGGGTGAAGAGAGGTGAAGTGATTCTATGTGAAAAAATAAGAAAAGAATTTGATATAACATGTTTTTATCTGAGATTGCGATTTCGAGAAGATCAATTTTGAAGATTCTACAAGTATACTTAAATTTGGCTACTTCCAGATTGCACAAGAGTAAATAATCGACAAACGTTTAAACTATGTTTGAGAATAAGTAAAAAATGTAGAATAAAATTTCTTCATAAAATGCTTCGTTTTAAAAAAAAAAAAATAAATTTGGAAATGTATATGTACTAGACCAGTTTCTAATTAAATGTGTTTAAATTTCATTTTCTTGAAACGGAAAAATTTTATTCTATATTCTTGACTTATTTTCTTATGTTAATAATCTCTTGTTTGTGTACATATATCTAGTAGATACGTAGCCCAACTAAAGTATACTTGGAAAATTTTGAAACTCGATTTTCTCAAAAACGAAGCGTCATATGGAAAAATTTTATTCTGTATTTTTGACTTATTTTTTCACATAGTATCACCCTCTGCCACCCTGTATCTATTCGAAAAGTATAGTAAATTTTATTCTGTTCAATATTTTACATTAAAAGACACAAATTGAAGACTCAAAATAATTATGATGTAAATCAGAATACTGTTATAAAATACTGTTATAAAATATACTTTATAAAATATCGTTCTGCGTAATAAAAAATTCAGTATATTTTCTCAAATTATACAAAACGTAATTTAGTGAATTGCAAAACGAATGGAGTGGTGCTTTTAAAAGTTGATATACTAAATTCAAATATTCGAAATTTTGACTTACAGTGATGATGATTTTCAGCTCGACATGTACATTTATGACGTGAATGAACTAACAGATTTCTAATAAAATGAGTAGAATATAAGAGCAGTGGAAAGTATTGAATTTCTACTAAATATCAGGAATGGTCACGAAGCTATTCAATACATTCTAATTCTGTAAAGATACAATAATTTCAAATTTTTCCTACATTTCGCTGATAAAATTTCGGAACAACTCAACATACATATGTTTGCAATTCTAAATATCTTATAACTTCTATATATGTATATTTTGAAATTCGTTACAAATATAATCATGGTAGTCATATGTCATTACACTACTAATGAAATTTCAAAGTATTTTGAATAATGCAAACATACTTATAAAAATTGTTATTAAGTATTCAAATACTTTCCTGAGCCGCCGTAAATGTTCGGACTTTTGAGCGATGGTGTAGTTTGCAATCGTTTACCTCCGTTGAGATCGGAGTATGTTTCGATCCACAGTGGACCGATCTATAATTGGCTCAATCCGCGATTACAATCGCACCGCGCCGGAGATGCGTATCCACCGGTGCCAAGTTACGGATTATTTGTCAAGACTGTACATCGCTTCTATTCCGCTGGTGCGTAGTAAATACGTCGACTGCTACCGCAGTAGATACAGACAGAGAGTAGTGGACCAATCGTCGCGTGCGACGAGAGGGGCACGACCAAGCTCTCTACTCACGCTTCGCGGTCGTCGCAATTCCACCGACTCGTTCGCTTCCTCGCTCGCGCGCTGCTGGCGCGTATGCGCGTGGAAATACACGCTCCGATCGACGTAGTCGCCTGTGTATATATCAGTTCGTCTGTACATAATTATACGTTCCTCTTGTCACCGATCGCGCGCCTACGTCTCGCTCGAGTTCGCTTGCTTGGGGTCAAAGTCAACTACGAGCTCGTTGGAGGGGAATGCGAAGACGAACTGTCCAAAGGCGCATATACGTTTCGTGAACCCGTAGACGACTTATGCGTGTTTTCTTTGAGGCATCTTTGTTCCTTTGAAAACGGAACGTTCTTTTATTTGCTTTTGATGTTGTTGGAAACGACAAATTTTTAGATAAGTGAAAATCAATGTAGAAGAGTTGGTCATTTTTAGAGAAGAAGTTGAGTTTTATTTTGAATTTTCCTAGAGCTTGTGTATACGGAACTGTTCAAGACTATCTAGAATTTAATTCATCGTTGATAAGTTTTAATTTAATTATGGTGATTACAAAAGGTATTAGCGCATACTCCCTTTTTCCTAGTGAAGCGTTTTTTATCAGGTGATACATTTCATTTTTAAAATTTAATTACATAAAAATATTACTAAAAAGTATTACTAAGTATGTACTATCAAATGATGCGTAATTTGCTTTACTTATTTATACTTAATTAATTAGGCGAATGGTGGTAGTAATAAACGTTATAACAAACGTAACGGCGTATCAATATCTTTTTTAGCAATTGTGAATTTATTTTGGTGTATGAATAGCTCCCTATTTTTAGGTTCTTTAGTTTTTAATGAATAAAGAAGATTCCTCTAATGTGATAGAAATCTCAGGCAGTAATATTCGCATATATCTATCGCAAATTCAGCAAAGTGTCTGGAAACGTACGAGTGTATGCTAATGGAGTTTGTTCAAACATTTGAATTTAAATGATTTGTTTTACGATTTATTTTTAATTGGAAGAGACCTTTATAACTAGTTTTGACTATGGAATTAGGAGAATTAGAAACTACGTTACGGTACATTTTAGTTACGGTAGAAAGACACTGTATGGTGCTGGTATAAGTATGTAATCGATTAATAATCCTTTATCTTCACATTTGTATCCTACAATGGCACCTTATTCCGATACGAAAAGATCATAAAAATTGTTATGATTGAAATTGCATATAACTAATATAAGTTGTATATAGCGTGATAGTAGAAGATAGTATGATCTGTATTTATATCTACATAAAATCGTGTAACAGTTTGGAATTATTATGTCCTTCGTAAAATTCAAGGATAATTATTTAGGAAGCTGTTGTCATCTTGATTTCGATGACTTTTTTAAAATGTTGTCGGGGGCATGATCCTAGACAATTTTTTTCTATGCATGTAATCACTGCTCGATCTTAATTCCGAGATATTTACAAAAAGCTATCGGTACCACTATAGTTAATTCTGCTTATAATTGTGCATCCGTGACTATGTATGCAGTTGGTTTCCGGCCACCTCACGACGGCCGGATAAAATAACGCCTAAGGCCTCTTTTCCATTTGCGACTAGTCGTGGGGCTGCAAGTCGTGCCAAGTATCGCGGCTCAGTCGCGCGCGATGTCGAAAAAAGGTCAGCTTAAATCTTTTTAATGGAACCATATTAGTAATCTATTTATATCGACAAACTATTACTATTGGATAAAAATATTTTTGGAGAAGCTGAGCAATATAAAATAATTAAATTTTTAGTTCTTGTCAAATATTAATAACCAACATACGTGTAGTATCAGGGTAGAAAATCATGATTAAAGTATTAATTAAATTAATATTAAAGGTATTTTATATATTATAGTATTATGTTTAATTATAGCACTATTATTATATATCATTACTGTATAATATTACATAGCATTATAAGTTAATAGTATTATATAGTAAAACGTCTTCAGTGACGAGTGCTCACACTTCTAGCAGCAAAATAACGTTCAATGGCGCGTGATTGTTCTGGATATAGGTATAGCATTTATGTATTCCATATACTTTGTAGTCGTATGTGACTGATCTGTCATGGTGAGTCGCGCCTTGACTTCGTAATCGCGCGCGACCCTTCGACGCGGCAGCACGAATGGAAATTGTGCTATATTTGACAATGGACTTCGTAGTCGCGCGACTAATAGCAAATGAAAAAGAAGCCTAACTCAAACCTAATTCTTATCATTTCTTTATAGTTTATGTAGATTTATGTAGGTTTGGGTTAGATGTCATTGAAGCCAGCAAATCAATATCAAATGGATGTACAATTACAGACAAAATTCACTGTAGTGGTATCGACATTTCTTTGCAAATGTATCTCGGAAACTGAAAGAGTCTGGCGGCAACATGCAAAGAAAAAAGTTGCTCAAAATGTTGACTTCCGCAATATTTAAAAAAATCATCGAAATGCAAGATGGCAACAGTTTTCTACATATATAATTACCATATCTTTTTCTACAACTTGCATTTCGAACGAATGATAATACGTGCAAAAAACTGAATATAAATTGAACTAATTTGAAATTTTTGCTCAGTAATGTATTTATCTGCAATTAAATAATAAACCTATTAATATTTACGTCGAAAATGAAAGCTCGAGTTTAAACATTTCGATGGCGTTCTCACTCTTAAATTTCTGTTGTGTAATTGTCTCAATTACGATATCCTGTTTTTACGGAACTCTACTTTCTGTCAAATTGAACGGTACGAATGAAGTTATCGCTTTGTGATATATACCGATACATTTTATATGATGCTCTTTTAAATTTCGGATTACGCTGGATAATGGACTGTAAATGAGTTTCAAGTTATTTAGTAGGAGAATTGAAAGTTGTACCGTAGAAAACCACTTGACAACTATGTATATATGTATTTCGTAACCACGGATGGCAGGTACGGGTTGTGAACGTTGGTGATATCGATCATGACGAGACAGAGTTTTCCATGAACATAGGAACTTTCCACGTCAAATGGTTTTTATCCTAATTAGTATTCGGTACCCTCAGGGCGAGCAGCTTGTTTTATGCGAGAAATAAGTGACACGCGTCTCACTGTATCATACATAATATGTATAATAAATCCGCGGAAGCGTAGTTTTAGTAAAATTTTGCGGGAGAAACGGCCACGCGGAAACATGGAAACGTCGAAGAAAACGGTGCCGCGAATTTAATTCGTACAATAATTTTACATGAGGCTCAACTTTTCAACCGTTCATCTATGTTTTCGCTTCGTTCTGAGTTTATCAGGAGGCGAGTCGTGTCGTCGTTTGAAAATGCTTCTGTAATGGGCATGACACGCGTTCGTTTCTCATTACGGTTTAATAATTATGCTCGTTTGGAAATCCTTGATGTCATTTGCTCTTCGTTTTCGTCACAGCGGCACGTTTCTATCTCTTTTAATTTTGTATTTTGGGATTGATAATAGGACGGATAATAACAGAAACTAATAGTATACGAGAGTATAGATTATTACGGGATACATATTATGGGAGATTTATTGGAACGTATTATATAGTTTGTATTTTCCGAGTAACATCATATCATTTGGTAAAGTATAATAATTATTTATAGTGATGAAATGTTACTTTTATTTTATACTTGATAAAGATTTTGATGTTAATATAATGTATATAATTCATGTTATATTCTGTTCATGCTGTACACTGTTATATTAACAAAATGTTTAATAAGATTAATTAATTATAATTGAGGGCAAAACCAAAGAAGTATATATAACCTACTAGATTAAAAAATTTATTTTATATTAACTATATTAACTAAGCAAGAACATGTTTCTGAAAAATTATGCTATATACTAATTAAATTAACATATACATACGTATATTAAAGTCGTAAAATATTAACACATACCTAATCTTCAACAAGCCTTCTATAACAGTTAGCAAATTAATTACTATAGCCTGTCCAACGAGATGCGTGGCCGCAATAATCACGGTTTATTTATATCTATTATCTCGTTTAGTTGGGCAGACTATAAATCAAAAAGATCTTCACAAAGAAAGATGTAATACTATTCTAAAAAATCATTTATTCTCGCATTTAAATTGTGAAACGCAAAAATTATCGCATCTCTGATAAAAATTTGATCTCTAGATGCAAACTATCCGTACGCATGTATGCATTCTCGTCCACTCGAATAGCATTTCTCAGTGCTCTTGAATTACAAGTCTACGTCAAAACTTGGAAGGATACAACGATCCATCAGGTTGTACGATTCTCTTGGTAAATTGCATACTGATCGCCAAGTATAAACGTCGTTACACATGTAGAGCGTAGGTGTTCTTCAGTTGGTACAACAAAAGCAAATCCACCTTTTGATTCTTCACCATCGCTCTAAATACGTAACTCGTTCCAATATTTATACTAACTTTTTTCCTGTGATTGGTTTAATTATTTATTTAACGCCGATCGCAGTATAATGGCTCACGAAAGTGTTCGAATATTTACCGCAGAAAATTATTATGAATATATTATATCCGTTATATGAAATTTGTTGAAATGTCATCAGCAATGTAATGAGACCGATTATCGTTATTATATTGCTAAAATTTGAAACCGATATGAAAACGTGTATGACAGCTAGAAGATATTGAGTGAATTTATCAATTTTCAATTATCAATCACATTACCACATCATCGCAAAATGGAATTTGCCGTAAATCATGTATATTGAGTATTAAGAAGATTTGTAAAAAAAAAATCAAAATATTATTAATCGTTAGGAATAATCAGAATATTACTTATGATTTTCTTACATAAATATATATTTGAAAGTATTCTAAAAATTATCGGAAATATACATTTAACATTTGGGTAGATAAAAGATATATTCTAATGCTCTATTCCACAATTTTTTAATGCATAAATTAATTTAGGAGAATCCAAAAACGTTACGTTGTTTCCGAAAGACTCAATATAAAGAATAATTAACTATTCAAAAACTTTGGCGATTTTTGCGAAGTATACGCTTGCTATAGATATCTTGCAACTTTTATACATACATACTTATATTTTCGCATTCGATTCAAATTTTATTAATATAATCATGTTAGTCACATCTCATTACAATGAAGTCTCAAAATATTTTGTATAATACGCATAATGTACATACTTACTTACAAAAAGTTTAAAAGTTTGACAACTGAAAAGCCTATAAATATTTAAGTATTCTCATAAGCCATTGTACAAGATTTCTCGTTTGAACTTTATGATAAAGTTTTCCTTAAAACATTGAATAAGTAGACTGCAATAAAGCTATTACAGACGTTCTTTAAACTGTCATCATCACAGGAAGTAACAATTACATCCTCGTACGTTCTTCAAGCAGGGAAGGGTACCTATTGGTGATATCTGTATGTATATTGTATATGCTTGTAACGAATATCTTACATCACCTATACACATTTCCAGACTGGTTCCAAGTTCTACCAATATAATTATGATAGTCGTGCCTCCTTACAGAGCTAATGAAATTTCAAAATGTTTAATATAATATGTACATAAAAAATGTCTATAGATGTTATAACACTTTCGTGAGCCATTACACGTCTGTCCAATAACACAGAGCGTCTTAACGCGTGTTTCGGTCGTACCTGTACATTTCAGTAAATGTGTCTATCGTATGTTTCGCGTGGGATTCCTAGTCGAATGAGGTGCTACTTTCGCGCCCTTTTCGTGGCCTCTTCTCCCGTACGAGAATCACTGGGAATTGGGAATCGCAATGCTATACGAGTATGCTCGGCCGTTTTCGGCTCGATTCGGCTTGACTCGAGCTCGCGTACGGCTTTCGTGTTTCGTTATCCAACAAGTGTCGGAAACGTGGGAAGAAGGTGGCGGTGGTGGCAGTAGCGTCGGCGCGCAACGCCGCGCACAGGCATATCGTCGTACTCTAAACTTAGTAGCTATGCTCATAAAAGCGGCGCGGCGTACCGTATGGACGCTGGCTTGCGTAATCGTTCTATACTTTTTAAGAACGTTCAGATGCAGATGCAGAGAGGCGGGGTCCGATATTCGCTACGATGTGACTCTGTTTCAAAACTGTTATGTAAAGATGATGGTCGCGAAAAGCCGTGCTTCCCCAAGGCCTTAATTAAATCGCCACGCTCATTTGAGTATCGTTAATTATCATGGCTGTAGTTCGAATTAAAGTCGGAGCAAATCAACTAAATGCTTTTATTTTCGGTTAGGAGGAAGTCCGTATTATTTTATATCTACTTTGTACACTACTGTCTATAAATATTTGGACACCTGATGCAATTCGGTCGAGAGGTGGATGTATGATTACACGGAAAATATAATAAACTCATTTTTGTTGATTTTCTGACTTTTATATAAAAAGAAAGTATTTTAATAAGAAATAATTGGAGAAAGGAATAATTTAATAGATTCGAATATCTCTTTTAAAAGTAAATAATAAATTCAGGATATTTTGTAAGAAATCAATGATATCAGCTTAGTTTTGATTCATACTAAAGTCTTCATAATTAATGTTATTAATACGCACATTTGTAAATATTGAAGAAAGTGACACAAACACGTAGGTATTTTATGGGAGGTATTTTCTCAAAATCAAGTGTAAAACTAGTTTTTGATGTGGAATTGGGTGAGATATGGAATTTTAAAATTGCTCTTCTATAAAGCACGAATAATGTAATCTATCAGAAATGTAGCTATGATTAATGGAGATTTCTATATTATTAATCTTCGCAATAACTAGTTTTAAGTACCCTGTTCAACTTTAACCGAAACAAGAAATTATGTGATATATGCATATAGGTACTTGATCATTCGAATCCCATCAATTTATTTGTAACGAATAGCTAGTATTTTATAAAATTTATATAAAAATGTTTTTAGTATGTGACTAGAATCGCATATATTCCAGTTGCCTCAATGTGTCATCTCAAAACTGAACAGCTGCATTTAAAGTTATTTAATTCAGGTACCTTTACAGAATTAATTTTCATTCGCCTTTGATCGTTACTTTTTTATTTATGCTAATTAATATTAACTCTTAAGGGACGTCAGTGCCTTGCACATGACTTGCTTAGATGTTAGATCGTTGCTTTTCTTGGTGCTTGCGTGAAAAGTGTTACACTGCCATTACTTGATACGAAAATATATCTTTTGCATAAAAGCGTTTATTTTAATATTTTCCATCACAATTTTCATGTTTCTGTTTTAATTGTTTATTTATGTGTTGTAAATGTATGATATTTTTTAATACACTAGATAACTATGCAGTATTATTATTATGCTTCCCATGAGATTGTAAGATATGCAATTTTTCGTTTAATTTATCTTCGTTATTCGAGGTTGATACCTTTCCGAAGTTTTCCCTTTATAAAAATTGCCATACAGTGTCAACTAATGACATAATGATTTGTCGAATACGAATTATTGATTTAGTGTTGCTTTAATTTCATTTGACATAAAATATACAAATAGGAACTCATTCGTATAAAAAAGATCCATAAAGATACATAGATCCATAAAGATACATAGATCCATAATGATCTGCGCGGTTTACACCACCCATGAATCTATTATGATCCAATACGATATTTCAGGTTTTTTAGTTTTTAAATTGTCTTGCATGTAATTGTATGTATTAGGACGGCCGCAAAGGTCGTTCCGATTTTCATTTCGTTCGATATACATTTATTGAATTCTATAAATGCCATTTTGTTCTACAACCTCTCTCAGGTTTTTCGGAAAAACTTTTCAATATGATCTTTCATATCGAGCAAGTTCCTTAAAAATCGGAACGAACTTTCCGGACAACCTAATACATCCGATACGATAAAGTTACAATGTATTGTCGCAGGTGATACACATATGTCCATTAAGGATTAACTATTATTTTCTGCGATATCTACTAACAGTATATGATTACCTGGTATAAGATCAGAAGATAAAATTAGATTAAAGAATGTCATTTGTGGAGCATGCTTATATATTTGGAATAATTTGAAAGTGCTCAAGTACTTATGGATGATAGTGTATCTCTTTACAGAAACAATTGCAGTTATTGATTGTAGCAGGATAGCATCTAATACTAATAATAATTCCTGACGTTTGGAAATTTGGTTGAATAAATTGTACAATATTTTTTGCGAAGGTAAGCGATGGATTATATATAAATAAGTAATATTGTAGGAAATTTATGATCTATTCAATACAGGAAAAGTTATGGAGCGATATTTGTTTTTTCTGAAAAGTCACGTACATGGAGAAGCGTAGTAGAGTGCCATTTATCGGAACTTCATTCATTGGAACGAAGTTGTAGTTACTTTACAATTAACTAAATTCTCGAATCAGTGAATTCCAATTATATGAACTGTTTGTACTTCAATGAGTTCAAATTAACGAAGCTTTAATCGTTTACGCAACAGATATGTATCTTGTCCACTGCGATCTAAACATTCCATTCAAAGAATTGGTGAAACGATCGACTAGTGTGATGTGGAGCGCCATTATTGTCCAGTTTACAGGTTTCTGAATGAAATGTTTGAATCACGGTGGATAGGATGCCGATCTGTTCCTTACCTGTAATCTCCTTGTACACCGGATTTAACATCAGTGGATTTCTTCCTCTGGGAAGTCGTAAAAGAAACTGTTTATAGTTCCGGTGGATCGGTTACATTCGTTGAACAATTGAAACATCAGATCGAGTATAGTTTCCATTTTTTAAAGACAATGTGTAATATTGGGGAGAACCTTGGCCGGAATGTAGAAATGTCCAGTGCTGCTGAAATAATGAAAAGAAAGAAAGAAAAGGAAGAATAAAAGGAAGACATGGAATAATGATGGATCTGGGATATCTACGTGTGATAATAGATGCTATTTTCTCTGCATCTGAGTGTAAAATGTAAGCATATAATAAATAGAGTTTGAAAACTAACGTAATTTTGATACTTCTTTTCAAGAGAACGGTTGATTTACGACCCATGTTTCTCTTGAGACTTTTTATCCTCACGAGGTGTAGAATACGATGCTGTAATAAAAATTTAACCTTGTATTTCATCGATTCAGAGATGGAGATTAATTCAATGGTGGTCAGATTAGTTTTGAACATTCTGTTTGTTACCACGTGATTAAACAACTTGTTACAGTGATCGATCAAGAATCCCAAATTTTTCTTGAATACTTAATGAAACTTTATATGGATTGGATATCAAATCGTAATAACTTAACGTTTATACAAATCTTCTTGGATCTTGCATAATCTAACATACGATAATTGAAACATCCAATAACATGTAACTTGTTGAGAAATTATTCTAAATTAACGATATGTTGCAATCAAAATTTGGAAAGAAACATAAAGCGGAAAATTAGAAATCGGGAAACTTAACAAGAAAGGTACTAGACTTTTCTTTCTATTGTTTCTAAGCAATACTTCTTCCTCGTGTTTCATCAATAGATTGCTCAAAATGCGAAATTCGTAGTAATAGAAAGCAAAATTTCCATTTCGCTTGTATAGGCCATATTTTTTGCGCGATGAACCCGTTGTTGGTTAAACTATTGCGTGCAACGAAAGGTTTTGAAAGATCAATTAACACGAAGTCAGCGCGCAGTGCGATGCAGAAATGGCTTAGAAAAATATTTTCCAGTCCTTTCGCGCAACAGCATCGAAGCATTCCAAGTACGTGTAGCATTTTAATATTGGCTGATAAATACGGACCGGCTTCTATTGCGTGTTAGAGTAGAGTTATAAGGATAACCTATGATCCGTGAGTAGTATAGCGATTCTCCATCGTGGACTGCCGATCATGCATGCGTAATTGCGAATTATCTCTTCGGTTTGCGCAACGATTACATTCGTGATCGTAGAATTCAGACGAGGACTCGATTGCCTACAATAGCCGAAAATCGAAGCGCTTTGAAGATACACATAGTCCATCTTATTATCCATATCTTGATCGATGCCCGCGATATCCACAACTAGAAATAGAGAAAGACTGGAAGAAATTTACGATTGGCGAAATGATACGGGCATTGTGATAATTACGTATCGCGTTGTTCCTCTGATGAACATCCTGTGAAAGTTTTTCCAATATAGTTAGTTTCGTTTGATGATCTTCATATTCAGATGTTTTTGGACGTTTGACTGCAAAAGTGATTTTTAAGTACAGAATTGCAAATCTTAAAACATACATATGCATGTCTATAAATTCATAACGAGATATTTTTAACTCACTTTTTCCTTGGTTAGGAATATTTTTCACAGTTTATCACCGAGACTGCTTTAAGTATGGTAAATAGATCTAGTTATTCTTTCTGCAGATAAAAATAATTCAATGTAAAATACATCATAACAAATAAAAAATGAAATTGATAACATCGTACAACAAATTACAAGCGTTGAAGCAACTTCTCGACTGATATGTTTGACACAAAAGAAATGTAACTTCATAGAGCTACGTGTGTTAATAATTTATATAATTCAAAAACTGACAACATTTTCTTATTTCTATATGAATAAATGAAATTTAATATTAGAAATGTGACTTCAATATTTATAATTCAATTAAATGAATTACTTATAAAGTGTATATTTTGTCAGGTTATACACTTTCAATTATGGAATAAAATAATTACAAATAATATTTAACTAAATTCATCAAGTAAACATAGTCAAATGTTCATATATTTAATGATTTGTTAAATTTGGTTTTATTAAGAACAAAGCCTCAAATGGAAACATCTTATATTACTTATAAGTATTTATTATATATTACTTATAAGTATTTATATATAAAAGTGACTGTTTCATAATTAGTAGAGTACTTTACCCATAAATTTTGAACACTGAAAAAATACCTTGTTACGACATAAGATATTGTAAAATTTGCTTGGAGGGAATACCAATATATTCGGATAAGAAATAAAATGAAATCAATGGATTTGTTAGCAAGAGAAAATAGTATAGTATTATAAAAATAAAAAGCAATGTGTTGTTATTTTATGTTTTAGAGGTAGGATCGCGTTAGTTATTATTATGTTATATAGATAATAAATCTACACTTCTCGAGGCAGAAAGAGCTTTATTGCACACACTTAGAAGGGTCACAAACGAATGAAAAAAAAGGCAAGAGGGGTCCTAAAACTATCGATCAGGTCTATCGACCGTGTCTAGGAACAACTTCTAGTTACTTCTTTTGTAACTAGCCGTCAGCATATAGATGGCGAGCGAGAACTCACGTTGTTATTTTCAACACAATGCAAATAAAGATATATTTCGAACACAACGCATACTTGTTCTTGAAACGAAAAGTAGAATGTTTGTACACTTTAAAATTCTTTCGTATGTATAAGATCTATATGTATATCCAACTTTAGTTTAATAATGGATAATATCAAATTTAAAAAGCACTTAATTAAAGCTGCTAATTATATTGTTACTAAACTGAAAATATTCATCGCGATTTAATGCATTATCACAATTTTTCTGCTACAATTGCGTAATAATTGCTGATTCATTACACTCATTATAATTGAGGCAATTTCTCGTCAAGAAGAGTATAGATGATATATATACATACGTAAATCTCTTAGTAAAACCTGCGAAAAACAGTAATGTCCTCGTTAATGGGAAGTTGATACTTATTGTGGAGTGCAAGTATCTGATATTTTTGCTTGGACAATGCTGATACAAAATTAGATCTCAGTTCCTATAATCAAGTTATTTTTTACTTTTTAGCTTGTTCTGTAGTTGAAACCTCCGATATTGCCTTTCATCTTTTTCTAGAGCTTTTCATTTTACGTTTTTAATGTACTTTTCGGCGTTATTGAGGGATAAAGAATTTAATTAATTAAACAAATGCAAGGTTCGGTTTCTTTCTTCTATTATCGTATAATTTTACCCTCAAAATCTACAGTTGCGATTTGTAACAGGATTCTTTACTTATCTTCTCTAACTTTTCATTAGTCTTCTTAAATCTTCGCACTTATCATCTGTACATAAATATACCTATAAGTATAGTTTCTTTCTGCATTTTCTCTTCTATATTTTCGTCATTAGATCATAGACTTGTGCTATTTTGCAAACTAATTATACGGGATCCTCCTATTGATGTCTATTTATTTTAGAAAACTTGTAACCTAACGACTTGACAAAATGATGTACATATCTGTAATTTGTATTTTATATTGTAATAAAGAATGCTAATTAATCTTTTTAAGGAGGTTTAAATGGCCCTAGAAAAAGTAAATGATGTATTAAAATATTTAACAAAGATAACCAAAAGGGGCTGTCGCGTGTCAAGCCAATGTTCTATCTTTATCTCAATGTAGAATTTATCGTAAAATTGTCGCTAACATATTGTAGACAGAGTCTAAATTTATTTGGGGTAACAGCTATTAAAAATGACATTAATTAAATAAAAGGTTTGACACCACTGTATCGCATTTTTAACATAAATGACGGAATATCGATAATAAAATTATTACATAGATTCTATTGGCTGAGAGCATTTAAGAATCTGCTTCACATATATTTTACAAACATTGGAGGCAAACATGCATATTTCTGTAGAAGTATTTACGTTTGAAACACGTGAGTTGACGATTCGTTTCTTTGCTTTCCTTAAATTAGTAATGAAATTTTGTAAGTAAGATGATAACAGTCGATTTATAAATGAAATGATACGGCGGATATCGAAAGCGATAGACATGAGGCAGACATGTGTTTAATAAGGTAAAATACGTAAGTGTAAAATACGTAAAATATAATACAGGTTAAATTAGAAATCAATAGAGATACAGTAAATTTTCAAATTTTTCTTTCTGCTTCTTAATAGTTGTTTTTAAATGAACTACTTGATTTTCCTGTTAAACATTTGAAAAGTAGACATTTTTATTATCTTTAACATGATGTTAGCTTATCAATTACATAGTAATAGCTGATCTAACATTTAAATTATAACACAATCATTAAACTATCTCACAGCAATGGCTTATGGCAAAATAGCTTTATCTGCAAGCTTTTTATACAGATATAGTGATACAATTAAATATGGAAAATATGATTAATAAATAAATAGTTGCAGAAAGGTCATCTCCAAATGTGGAGTTAATCTTAAGCAACAAAATATGTATGTATATTACCCATCGATAAACTCTACTAAGTTCACATTTTTAAAAACTATTATCAAAAGACTAGTAGAGCAAGACGTTTTAGGAATGTACTCATTACATCTCCGAACCAAATATATGCATTATCGGTCAAAACAAAAGTACCCTATACTTATTTTTAACAAGATGTAATTTAATTACAATATGATCTATAATACGATACAACCGAATGCTAACATGCAAAAACAAAATTAGCACTCTTAGTAATTGTAGAGATTGTGATACTACTTTGGCGTCTACGAAAAGTTCTTTATTTTCAGGTTCAATCATGGAAAAATATTCTAAAGACTTGTGACTTTGATTCAAGTAATGATATCTAAGACCGTTCAGTAGATCGATGAAAACATTTTTATTCTATATTTTCCTTCCATTTTTGCGTAAGAATCATCCCCTATTCACCTACTTAGATATACGATACTTTCGGACCGATCCCGTATAGTAGAATTTCATTTGTTGGCACGAAATTTTAATTGGAATCTTTTATTTAAATTAAATCCAAATTTTAGTTGAAAAATAAGTACGTATTTTGCTCAAACTTAAGAAAATTGTTTAAAGTAGCAAAAAACGATTCTGTTGAAAATGAACCCCTGTAGATTAAATCTATTTATTTGAATGAAGAGTCATACGGGGAGAATTGGTGAGCCTTTAGTATATGAACTGTTCGTTTCCCTAAGTTCAGATGAATGGGGTTCTACGGTAAGTGTAAATTTGTTGAAATGGACCAGGCTGGGAAGAGAAACGAGGCTCGTATCGTGCGCTTGTTTCCATAAAAGAGGCCAGAAACGCGTCGCCTCGCGTCGGTGAGATTCTGTCGAGATGCAAATTCTGATTCCGTTCTTTTCTCGCGCATACCCACCTTGCGCCAAGCTATTTTCGACGATACGAGTACAGAAAAGTAAGGAGACCGAGTCCGAGAGAGGTCGAGCGTGTTCCAAAAATAAACGACGAGCCCATCGAGCGGCATTTTATGCGCTGCTGCGGCGGAGGAGGGGCCGATAAGGTCGAGCGTACTTTCGAACGCTGCGTCACGAGTGTTGAGCTTGCTCCGAGGACTTACTCGTATCCCAGCAAATTAGCGACGTTTCGCAGTCCGAGCGAGAGGGTGAAACGGTACGAGGGATTCACAATTTATAGAGTTGCTTTACGCGGGACCGCGTGCCCAGGAAAATTGCCCGACCACAGTTATCCTTCAGTTTCTTCTGATTCCGTAATAAGATGGCACACGGTGGCCATTAAGCGTGTCAATTTCGCGAATTATATAAGTACAAAAGACTATAAAGTATTAGTGAGGCCTTGTTTTAGGTATGGTTTTTAATACGAGTAAGTTACAATTAGACGAAAGAAAAAATATTAATTTCGCATTGATAGTAATTGTAACTGAAAAAAGAATATCGATCTTCTTAGGTCATAAGTTTAATTTAAGAAATCGTATTTGTACGTGTAGCTTCAAAACAATTGACATTAAGCAATTTAAAAACGTGGGAAAATTTTCGCATTAGTAAATAAACTGTGTATTACCTGTCATTTTTTGCGTTTACTATTAATATTTTATCTTGTGAATTTTTATTTACTGCCGCTCAATAAGAAGACGCACTATAGAATATGTTAAAATCCATGTTAGCTTCTTTAGAATTAGAGTTTGCTTGTCTGCGGAAATTTCATAGCGAATCTTAATTGTAATATTGTTGAAGAATACATATGGTTTCAAACTACATATATGTTTTTGTTCTCTTACTATAACTTAAAAATACTGTTTTCATTATAACACCGTTAGGCGGTTAAGAATGATTTGAAATTTGTCATGCATGCTCTAAATGATCCACGATAGAGAAATAATTTTGCTGGAATTATCTGAGAAATGTAAAAACGAGATTCTAATGAAATATAAAGCTTTAGAACTGATTTAATGATTATTTAATATTTTATCTTCTAATATCGATTCTTAGAACTCATGAATAAATAAATACTTCTTTAATATTTACATTAAAAGTAATCGAATAAAAATAATGTATTATCCTTCTACCATATCTAATTTTTAATGTAATTATAGTATTAGAAACATTTAATTTTAGTTAAATCTTTTGCAAGGAACAAGAATTGATTTTTAATTAAAAAGACAATATATTAGATAGTAATGGAATATTTTTAATTTTATATTGTGAAACGTTCAGTGATTCTTGAAAAGACATAGACTGCGTGTTCATCATATTAAAAATGTATCATAAATGTCTTTATGTTAATGTGTCATTAATAAACTTTTATCAAGAATATATTAAAGAATTAAATGTGATTCCTTTTTTTCTTATCTTGCGTTATAATTTATGTATGATTCTTTATATATCCTTCGCAAATAGAAAAGTTAATCGATTCTATACATGTTTGTAAATATGATTTGAGAATTCACGAATATACATGTGTTCAAACATTTAGATATTTATAGAATGAATGGCTTAAAATACATAATGTTGAACAAATTATAATAAACTTGAAGTTCTGCGGTGGCCGTTTTATAGGAGAATCCTGTCATATGCCACGATTTTATTTTAATTTATTCCAATACACGTATATTTCAGTTAAACCACGATTTTTTTTTTTTTTTTGCAAATGAACCTTCCAAACCAATAATTTCGTTATTTTTGATTCTGTTTTATTTTGAATCGTGTATTCTTTTTGGCTCCACTCCTATCACGAATTTAGGACCACGGTGTATAAATGTAGTTTGTATAGAGGATGAATCATCTTAAAGTGGAAGCTGAAATATCCTATAATATATCCGATACTGTTAATTATATCGAAATATATTTTAAACGTATTTTAAAGAAATTAAGGACGATTTAAATGGTTTCGAAAAAGAATTAATCGATGTAATTAGTATTTTTATATTTGTTAAATTTGTTTCTTTCTTAGTGGAATCGTATATTCTTTAATACATTGATCGATGCTGCTCGACGTTTTCTACAAAAAGTTACTTTAAATTGATGAAAAATAATATTAAATATTTTAACTTTTATTTTGTAAAAACTATTGTATAAAAGATAAGGGAAACAAATATATAGATAGTGTCTTACTTCTTTCTTTTTCTTTCACACGATAGGTTTTATAAAGTAAAAGCTAAAATATCTATTATATTAATAGTTTTTCGAAATAGATCATAGGCAGGTTAATCATTTTTTATAGAGAATGTCGAACTGTATCCAGTAATTCATTGATTATATGATTTCATAAAAAAAAAAACAAAAAAATAAATTTAGCTTTCAAATATTCTCTACGTATCCATCTTTAAAAAAAACTACTTGCACCGATTAATGTCCTCCTCGAAACTTAACTTTTACTTTTTTGAAATATTTTTAGATGTAATTAGTATCATCAGGTGCCATGTATATACTTTTTTTCAATTTTCTGATCTTATATCTACATTGATAAAAATGCGATCTTTTACTTTTAAGTATCCTGCACCCTAATTTGCCTATAAACAACATCGTAACAATCGTAAATATCGTTCCGTAATTGGTATGTTACACACGATCTTTTAACATTCGTGGATCTACTGAACCTGTGATTATCCTGAAATGTCATGAAACGAAAGGCACCTGCGAGGTGCGTATTACGCGCATGTTTGTCAAAGTGAAACATATTGGAACAGTATCCTTTGAAGGGAAGTGATGTAAAAGAAGCGCGCTATATTTCTATTAGATATTTCTGTTTCGATATCGTCTCATATGTCACGCCAATGACTCTGTTTTCTTGCGACATGTGTAACGTAGAGCATGCATGTCCTACTGTTGTTGTGCTTTTCTGCTGTTTCAAAATTGAACAATACACCCCTCTCTGAACTGAGCCGAAATTTATTCGGTTTCACTTAAGCGTCACTAAGCCTCACTTTTCTTTTCAATTTTTTTCGCGCTTAATCTAACCGTGTTCGAATCGCTTTACGTTCAAATTCGTGGGAAATTTGATTATTACTGAACTGATTACAATTTGGAATCGTGGAAGATAATTAGTGAAATTACATTTCAGGATATGTCTATGAATTCTATCAGTTCAATATCTATTACTTTTACTATCTATAATAAATAATAAATAATTCTTTTGATGAAGAAAAATTAGGGATAAAAGAAAACATGTTTATGATATACCACACGTATCACCACATTATCGTGGTAATATGTATGTATATTTGGTAATATGTAACAGGTACCCTGTACAGATTTATAAAAGCAAATAATTCTCCTGTCTATCTTATTACTAAAAATGAAGAGAAAAGTATTTGAGAGAAACAATAAATTATTTCTTGTACAATATACATGAGGCATGAACATAAGTTTTCTACGAAGAATATTTTTTACACAGCACAAGTTACAGTAAGTGATATCTATTAAAAGAATTTAAAAAATTACAGAAGTTTTCTAAATAAGTTTAAAAGTTCTTAATAAGATTAAAAAATGTATTGTTCAACGATACGTAATATGCAAAGTATATTCAATGTTGTGCATATTCATATCAATATTTTTATTGTGACATTATTTACAATAATATTTTTCCTATCTTCGCTTACACATCATACTTCATCGTTTCAATCATTTAAATCGATTAAATCTTTTTTTCGGTTTTATTGGTTTCAAAGGAATTAATCCTTGCTCCGTAAATAGGGGTGTTTGGTTCAGGGGCAATGAAAATTTTGTGAGTTTTCCGGAAGCAAGTACTTAATTAAAAAAAGTTGAAGGGTATATAATTTTAAGCATCTCAATTGGAAGGTCTTACAAGATTTGAAGATGCTACATTTGAACTCCGTTTATATAAACTTATCGAGGAACTGGTTGATTTATATAACATGAGTCCATTTATTTCTCCCCATTATAGCCCTATTAGCACCTATTATTTTTTTGTTCAAGTAATAGGAATTCTTATATGTACGTTCACATCGTCTATGACGCGCCTATCCTATACATGCCACGAAACATTTGCTCTTAAAATAACATAATAAAGTTGTAAACTTATATCGACTGCGAAGCACGTTCTACTGTTTACATCTTATTACTAGACGTTCACATAAGTGGAGTGACGTTCGGCAGTAGATTAGATAATGGAAGCTCAGTTAGAATTCAGTTAATCAGGCACTACTAAAATTTCGTTCATATAAATGGAGTTCATATAAGCGAAGGTTCTCTGTATAAGAATTTCTGCTCACTTTTTCAAACACCTCTAATCATTGAAAAACAAGTCGGACGCAGATGATTCCCAATTTGATTGATGATCAAAAGTAAAAACATTTCGGAAGTAAGAGTTAATTTAAAAGTAAAAAATCTGTCATGGACAGCTTCGCTTAGTAAAAATAATTTTTTATTAAGAAGATTTTTATCATCACATAAAATCATTCAACTTTTGCTTCAATTAATAAATATAATAAGTTGAACTTTTATATTATTAGGGATCTTAATTTCTTCAATTATTTCTTTATAACGCTACAGAATATGTAAAATTATATAAACTATAGATATATCTGTATCTTATAAATCTTATCTATCTTATTTATTATTATACTAATATATTCGATAATTATATAGAAAAGGATCTTAGTTTTTCAGTTATACACAAAAGAGTGTTTGATAGTAGCTATATATGTAAAGAATAGTAAATCCTAGCAATCGAATCTATGATACACAAAATCGAATGAAATAAAAATTAAATCATGTCAACGCTATTACGGATATTAATCTAGCTTAACTTATGACCCATTGATTTATCTTTCTTTATTTATATTAAAGATGAGTTTAGGTTGAGTTATGTAAAAATACAGCTACCTACGTATATGCCAGAATGAAGTGTAGTGGAAACTAACTTTGAAGCTTTGTGTGATTATTTCGGAAACGAAGACAGAATTGCGATTACATAGGAAATATACATAGGAAAAAGTTATTAAGAATGTTGACCTTGACAATAAATATCAAGCTCATTGCATTCTATGACTTTCTTACGTAATCGCTATAGCTGCTATGACATATATCGATGCATTAACACCAAATAATGTATTAAGTTTATGGCGGCTTATATACGTCAAATACTAGTTTCTGTTCCTTTCACCCAAATAAAAAACGTGTAATCAGTCGTGATCTTTTCCTTATAAGTATGGAAATATTCGATTGTAAAGGATTATTTGAAATAAAAATTTAATATTTCTACGAAAACAGTCCAAAGATTCAGAGTCCAAAGCGAATTGCGTATAATTGCGTATCAATTCAATGGTGAAACAAAATTTGATATGTCCCATCATGTGCCCCCTATGTGCGTTGAGTTTGCATAGAAATGAAAACTATAAATCGAAGCATACCTATTCGTCACGTACTTGACACGACTTTACAATGGCAAATATGTATTTATCGAAACCATACTCGCGTTTATAAGAGAATCTGGAAATATGTTTACCAAGCTACGTAAATACTCAAGTACATATCTACGTCAGCGCACATGTTAGCGAATCGCGTTTTCTTCACTTCGCACACTTCGCTACGTGTTTGACCCCTGACTTCGTTATGCGATTAAGCGACTGTGTTAGCGGAAGTTTAAAAGCCACTTCGGGCTGTCAAGTGTATCTTCACTTCGTTCTTTGGATTCGGCGAGTTTTCTAATTATTCGCATCAATTAACGCAAAGTGTCCAGTGAAATTAATAATAAGACGGTTATAGAATTTAACCCTCTATTCGTTGTTTGAAGTTTATAGATTTGATAAAAAGATCGACAAAACCTACTGCCTATTAATCGCTTTCATTAATTCTTCTTAAACTTCGAGAATCTGTCTTCTCGAAGTATTAATAATAGAAACATATTTTTTCTGATATTTCTGTAAGGAAAACATAGTTTGCTAAAATTTCAAGCCAATCTCATTGAAAAAAATACCTTTGTTGTTTAGTTAGTTAATCATTTGTAAATATATACTTTTCTATTTATCTGAGACCTGTGGTTTCCAACTCACATTTTAATTTTTGAATGAAATATTAATTGATTTCTAATATGTTAATTAAGTCGGTGTTTCGCAGTTATTTTCTGCGTTCAAAATAATATCAGATTATTTTCAGAGAGGCTTCGTGCCGTTGTCATTTAGTAAAAGAAAACATATGATGTCATTGCCAAAGTTCAGAAGTCTAAGTCGTGCATTTAGATAATTCATAAATCAATCCTATATTCGAATAATTTCATATTGTAAATCATGATATTGAAGGTACAAGAATTTGATAATTCTTCTAAAATATTCAAACTGCGAATATTTATGCAAATTTACAACCTATAAATACAAATGAAGAAATGGCATCTAAACTGTGAATATTCATATAAATTGACATTTTTATAAGCACAAGAAAAGGAATGGTACCTGTGTATTTTATTTGTCAAATATTATATCCCATATTGTATTTTGAATATTTAATATACACGTCTTCGCATACTGTGTGTATTCTGTTCATTTTTACATCTATAAATCTCTCAAATATGCATGAACATCTGTAGCCTAATGATAACGAGTGAAATATTTGCAACAAATTAGAATAAAATATTTCTTGCGATGAATTAAGTGTCATTCGTAAGCATAATCATTGACAAAATTCCTTTCTCAGTCCAGTCAGGAATGAATTAAGATTACAAATTGTTTCACCTTGAAAGTGGCAAATTTGTCACAAAACTGAGCATCGTATTATCAGTGCGCTCGCGATAAAAATCTCATATTACAATTTCTAAAATCGAAACTCCCAAAACGTTCCAATTTCATTAATTGTATAAAGATCTTAAAATGAAAATACGAATGAACCATGTACGCCGATTATTAAACGAATTCAATTTTTCCATTTTATATTTCGATATAAAATAAATGAAAATGATACACATATAAGAGTTAGATAATTTAGGTACGCAAGTACCACGATCGAAATGTCATCGTGTTATCAATGTTACGTTCAGGTTGGTAATTTTGTCAACTTTCGTCTATTAGGGACTAAATGAAACGAACCTTCAACATAGATATATCTCTTGCGGCTCAATTCGTTAAACTTTGCTGTAATTTTCGTAGCAAGACGCCAGAGTTATCGTGCGGTGTTATCGGTGTTTTATCACTGCGCTCTGTTTGACGTGGCTTATTGCTCACGACGCAGATACGATGAGAAGCGGCGCTGTAAATTGCAACAATTATTAAAACGGTACAGCGCAGAATTTTGCTGCTTTTTTCGAAGATGCCACGATACGTCCGAAATCAGCATAAGCACTGTCGCGGGACACATATCAACTTTATTATTAAGCGTCCTCGACGCAATAATATAATAGGAGGATTGAATGTTACAGAATATACCAATAAAATGATTCATTTCGATTCGGTTACCAAATATTAAATTACCTTTTGCTACATTTTAACCCTCCGCCTGCAACCTTGTTTCTATTAATGTCGCGGCTATACTAGGTCGTTTAAGTCCATGCAGTTGTTTGGGCCTTTCCTGTTTTCTGTTTTCAAAAATCTCGGAAAGTTCTCGCAAGTCTTTCAAATTTCTATAATATCATCCAATAGCTTTTATTGTTTCATGTTAACTTAATTTTTATAAGCAAGACAAAAGTTAAACATAAATGTGGAAAAAATGCTTAATATTACTGGTCGAAAACAAGTCAGTATACAGATGTGGGGTTATTAGATCTAGCGTGTGTATAATTTCGACATTTAATTTTTAAGATTACATATCGTTCACCATTCTATTTGCAATGTGACTCACACGATAATCGTAAACGCAATGACAACTGATAAATTGCATATTTAACATTGTAATTCCTTTGCATTTTGCCTCGGTAAAAACACCGTTGAGGTTGCTAAAATAATTTGCATTCTGAGGAAAAACATTGTGATACATATTGTGATATGCAAGATGAGGTGAGAATAGTAATACCATTATATAGTCTACGTGAAAAAGTAAATAAAAAATGTGATATAAAATTTGTGTTATTCGGCGTCTTATTTTGAAGAAATTTGTTTAAAATTTAAATTGTCAGAAAGAAAATGACAAAATTGAAAATATACGTTTTATTCATAGAGGGACTTAAAATATAAAACTAAGAGTACATACATAGTATATATTTCTTCCCTACGTCTAACATTATTTTCTTCAAGTTACATTACGTTTTCAGAATTTTCGTAGAATTTCTTGCTATACCATTCATGAACTATCACCATTTATTATTATATTCCATTACCACCACTATGTTTCTCGAATTTCTCCTGTGTGCGTCGTTATTAGTCAATTTTCGATGATCGCGTCGAAGAATCGTATCCGGAACTAACGATGGTGTATTTATTGCCAGTCGCTCGTTTCCTTACCTCCAAACGAGCACACATTGGACAGAGAACAAAGTTCCTTCGCATTAGACTCACAGTGCCAGATATTCATACGACCTTCGATGGCTGGTTGCGAGTCGAATGTAAATTGAAGGGCCGAGAATTCAAGGACATCGTTACCTATACGCCATCCTGATAGTAGCTGTGTACTTTGAGTTTGGCTTCTCGCGACCTCGGATCCTCCGACGAGGATCGCTCATTCTGGACGATCTTTTCCATTTCTAAGGCACGTTGCTGTTTTATTTTTTCTTTGTTCTTTCCTCAAGCGCTTTCTTTTTCTCGTGACCATAAATTCTCAGAATTAAGTTTCACCAGGAACTTCTACGATCGAGTGACGCTTGCTTGTATGTGGGGCAAATGTTATCTCGATGCAATACTACGTGACCCGAACGACGATGGGTTTAAATATGAGAGATAAATGGCCGTTTTGCGATGCTTAAAATAATTAGGCGTTCCTGGATTCTGCAATAGGCGAAACTAAACTGTAACAAGAGAATGTCTTAGATCGTTCTTGGATTCATATAGGCTAATGCATATATACAGTTTTCGAATCACTGAACACTTTGGAGAGATATAAGCAGTTTTATCCTAAAAATATTATCTGAAAATAATACGAGTAAAATTTCGGATCTGAAAATAATTATTTCTTTCTATTGTAAAGATTTCTTGCATTTCTGGTATCATAATTACATTACCTATGATAATTGATAATTTAAAATATGAAATTTACGATATTATACTCGACGGTTTATTCGCATCTTTTCTGAGTTACATTCTGTAAAAAGTTAAATATCGAACATGAAGATACTGTGTCTTTAATACGATGTTTCACTTTGTTACTTCAGACTTTCATATCTTATCGCGAATTAGCGTGTCTAACAGTCCCGACATTTAATTTTTTAAATAACTTGAAAAATACTCATAAGTATAATGGCATGCATAAATAAAATGCATTGAACATTACATTCTACCTGTGTTTGAACTCAATGAAAATATTACTGAAGTTGTTGAAATTGTTTGATCTATTTTTAATGAAAATTTCGTTATGCATATCATATGTAGACTATAGGTGTTTATACAACTTCATATTTCATTGCACCTAAGGAAATGAAATCTAAGCAGTATTTGTTTTGTTTTATCCACTAAATATTGTAAGTGTATATACCATATATCATATACTATTGCGTATCTTAATTTAAAATTTCCTGTAAATAAACATTTGCAGTTGAATTATATGTGAAAAGTGATATTAGAGATTTCTTAAAGTGGAGTTTTACATAACTCAAAACATTCGTGAATAATTGTAAGAAGTTTAAGAGTGTAACAAGAATTATTGAATCAAATGTGTGTAAAATTGAGAAGTCATTAACATTAATCGAAAAAATAAAGTTGGGCGACGTTTGGTTAGAAATGAATGAAAAATAGATAAGCCTTAAATAAGTATCTATGTCATGATAAGGTACTTGTAAGATTTACCAAATTGACTGGAGTTTCGACACAAGTAAAACAAATTTTAATACGTATAATGTATTTCGTCATCGATTTTCGAATGTTGCGAACCGTGCCGGTGCCAATAATTCGACAGAATTAAACCAGCATTCAGCTTATCACGATTCTTATATATATACGGACATGTACGCGAAACGTATGTATACATCTTTCTTCTCGTTGAACGCTTCAAAATAAAATATGAGGATCATATACGTTATGATAAGCTTTCTTTCTTATCATGTACATGTATATCTATATAGTATCATACATATATGTATAACATTTCAACTAAACATATATAATAAATAAATTATTATTTAACGAAGTGTTAAGTTTCATTTTTCGAATTTAATAAAAAACCATTTGTTTATTTGTTTATTTACTAAGCGTCAATTTATTCCAAGCGTCCAAGTCACAGGAAATTTCTAAAATACGTGACAAATTGTTAAAATTATAGAACTAAAATTACACGACTTTTGGTTATATATATGTACATATGTTTGTTACTCGTAAATGCGTATAAATAGTCATGCGTAGTTAATAAAACTAATATGCTCTTGTAAACATTGCACGAATAGATACATATTCATTCCTTTTTATTTTCGTTTCTTTTTCTCTTAGAAACTATTTCACCATTACGCTATCAAGCAGAAATCCGTGCTACCAATCATTCAAAATAGCGCGCGTACAGTTATCAAGCATGACGAAAATGCTTTAGTGTAAAAGACGGCGCTTCGATAAAACAAATCGTCGGCATTCCTTATGCATACGACCCTTTAACATTTGATCTTTGTCACTTTACGTAAAGGGCAAACGCGGCATGATTAATGTAATGTACAGAATAATCAGTTTTTTCTCGTAGTTTGCGCTAATCTAAAGTCAACGAGAATGGATGATAGCGTATAACGACGAGCGATGCCAGGAACGAAAAATAAATCGATAACGCGCTGAAGAATACGAATCACGGAAGACAACAATTGCGTCGCTAATGTTTTTACCTACGCCCCTGTATAACTCGTTGTCGATACGATCATTTATTTATAGATGATACAACCTCGATTAATTGTGTGTCGATTATTACGTACGGCATGCATGTTTGTCGTGTGGGAGTAACAATATCGACAGTACGACAGAAACTACGACGTCTAAGCTTGGTATGTTAGACGAAGATCAGTTTGTATTTGTATTTCTCTCTCTCTCTCTCTCTTTTTCTCCTCCTTCTTTCTCTTCTTTCTAATTCGTTTTTTCCTGTTTCATCTTTTATGCAACTAATATGCCTCAGATACATACACATGCGAATTACGACAAGATAATGTTACGAACGCAATCGTAAAAGGTTGTATCGGTGAATTGATTAAAGTGCGCTCGCGATTACTCAAACATCGGGGGCTGAAACGTATAATTAAACTCATTGGCCGAACGAGCTCGACAATGCACCGTTTAATTGGCTGGTTAACCTGCCGAGTAAATAAGATCCAGAAACTAACTGGCAAGATTTGTGGCGCTGATTATCGAATTCCGTCTTTGCGCTGCAATAAAAGTTTCATCGTAGGTTGTTAATCAGCACGATATTTATTACGTTGTACCTATCGGTCAGTTATCCGCGTAATACGTTCTGCAGATCTATCGCACTCACGTGTACGTACATATGTATATACGTGATTCGGTCTACCAGGAAAATTGTAGTATTTATGAACGAATCAACGTATTACTAAATACGGTAGTCTTTACGGATGTTTTCCTGCGTCATAGAATGATCATTCATCTTCTTGTCTTTTTCCAATTATATTCCTATTGTTTACTGTAAAGTTGAAAATGCCAATCCTTAACGTATCAAGATATCCTTAACTACGAATAATTAAACAATCCATAGAACATCGCAATTGATGATTTTTAGTGCCTATCAATAACTGTAATTACAATTGTAGTAGAAATATATCTATAAATATATAGAAAATTTTAAGGAAAAATTACGAGTACGTAATAATATCTACATAATAATACTTTTCTATAATGACCAATCCTAATAAATGGGGATAGAAAGAAGAGAGTGTGGACTAATTGTAAAATAATTTTTACAGAAAAACTAACAATATTAGAAATAAAGATTTTTAATTAGTCCTGCAAATTGCTGCTATCTTATGTTTGTATGTTCACGTTCTTATGTTTTCTTCCAGTACACATATATACATGCTCAATTTTTTAATAAATCGCTTTAGCTAATGATGAACGCGAACTTAAATAATGATATGAATTAATCATTCGATATTTAAATAATATTAATATCTGTTAATCGATTGTTTGCTAGAATCTATCTTAGTGTGATGTTATAATGAGTTTAATGTACCCGTATATTAGAAGATTCAGAATAGCGTTGTGCCATTTAATACGTATTACTCTAGCGAGTACCTATCTATTAAAAATCACCAATTACCAAGAATTTTTAAATTAATTAGTTTCTTGTTCTGATTACCATAATGGGATAATGTACAATTTGCTTTTCCTGTTCGCATTATTACGTGCTACTTTATACACACTAGGAATATAGTATAATACATGTTCAGTCGACAAGATTTTCTTGATTTCATTGCTATTGTGACTTAATTTTTGTATTAATGTTGTCGTTCATTCGGTATGGAGAATGCTTAATAATATTTTAAGTGTGTTGATATAATATTTTAGTATTTTGAATAATATCAATGTGTATATTATAGTTGTAATTTGTCTTCTGAGGTATTATATTAAATTTATTGTCGAGTTATTTGCAACATAATTGTGAAATGTGTTGAAAAATGTAGTAGGAAAATGATACAAGTACGTCTTTTCCAAAAACAGATATACACAGATAAAATGAAGAAGTAAATAGAATCTACATGTGAGTAGAGAACTTTGTGATGAATTTTTAACACTATATGGATATGTATAATAATAATATGTTTTAACATTTAGAAGCATACAGACTTTTCTATTAATGTCTAACTTCACCTACAGTTTCCTCAAATCGTATATTTTGTCACTTGCACCGATTCCTCTGAATTTTTCTCTTCTATGAAACTGATAAAAGTAAGAATTTTTAATTACTGTATGCTATATCATTTGGAGTTTTGAAACAAAATATTCGCTTATTGCAAATATAAATATACCAGAAATTGTTTAGAAGAATATCATATAAACAACCGAAATTTTTTAATCTAATATGAAATCGATAATGCATTATTGAATCTAATACGATATTATTGTATACATATAATAATTATTAAAATTATGAAATAGCACAATTTCAAGTTACTCTAGAACAATAAAAATGGAATAAAAATGGAATGAAAATGGTATAAAAATGTTCGAGTGACAAAGTCAGCTTATTGCAAGTTATCAAGTACGATTGATATACATTTAGGTATGATTTTTCAGTTTCTTCGCGGGTAAAAGCGCTAAATGTGTTAGACCATTTGCTAAACCGGAAGGTCAACACTTTGTAATGCAAAAGATTGCAACGGCCAGCAACTTCGACAAACGGTGTGTGATTGGCGGACAGATTACTAGTAAGCGTATAATGGGCATGTGATTGGTGGGGGATAACGACGAAGAAAGAACAGTGAGAAGAAAAGGGTGGGGAAAGGGAAAGAGAAGACGATAACCAGCTCGCAGATAACCGGCTTTTTATCGCTCGAGTCCTCACAGGGGTTATCGTTCTGACCACCGTTGCCACGTCCAGTGTTTGGTTCGAGTCGCATTCTCTTCGTGTCCGTATTTTATTCTCAAAGCCGAGCGCTCTTTATCATCGAATAGTCATTGACGTTTCGTGAACGGTGGCCACTTCGAGGCATCGTTCGTTTCCGCGGTCTTTAAAAAGTAAACTGGCCGCTGAAATATTTTATGTAATAGCTACATACATATATTTCGATTTCTCGCCACCGAAGGCATTTATTTATTGCCAGCACGCTAGCAAAGATCTTCGAAACCATGATCGAGTTCATGATTGATTCGATCTTCATCGATTACTAGAATTATCGATTAACTGTGATGTGTTTAAAGTCTTTAAGTTTGTCTAAAGTGAAAGTGTTTAAATTCTTTTACTTTCTCGTTTAGCTGAATATTCGAATTCAGCTTTAGTAGCAAATTGTTCGAGTTTGATGAAATTTTGTAGAAATTTAAAAGTTACGTACATTTTGAGAAAATATTTACGTCTTTTTTGAGATTTTTTTTTTAAAGTAAATATAATTTTAAAACAGATGGTCTGTCTTTCAATAGAGAGAACTTAAGTTTAACGATTACATTGGTTTTATTGAAAAATATTAAAAGAGATAAAAAGAAATAATGCAAGATGAGATATAACTGACAAAAGAACGTAAGAAGGATTTTTCGATGTATGGTTTCGGTGTATCACTCATCATCTGTTGTTTAATACAAAAAGGAGCAAATATACTTTTTATCGTATTTAATTTCAAACGTGACTTTTCCCCAGATATATGTTTTTTATGTATAAGAAAGATAAGACTAGAATATTAAAAAGATCTTATAAGAAAAGTCTAGATAATTCAATGTAAAACGGCTGCATAAATTTTCACCAAATATGTTTAATAGTTTTTTCATTATTTTTGTTATAGTTTCTGGAATTTCTACTGTAATTTATATGTGCATATTATGTTCATATAATTGGCTGGATTTTAAACTTTCTAATTTCATTACTTTAATTTACTTATTCTTCATTACTTTATCGCTGAATAAAGTTGTTTTCATCACGAAGAAACTTGTTATTAAGAACATATTCAAAAAATAGGTGAAACAATTATTATCTTTAAATTTGTATTTCTTAAATTAATTAAGTCATTGATATAAAAATTTGAAGGTATTTATATTGAACAGACTGTAATATAATTACTTTTTCTTTACTTATTTAACGTCATTCAAATGATGTATTATTTCTGATATTTCATATCTATATATGTCAATGACATTATTTTAAGCAGGAAATCATTTACTGTCTTCTATTGTTAAAATTTTCAAAGCGGTTCGATATAAAAATTAATCGCCGTATACTACGAAAATTATATTTTGGAGAAAATGTATTTTCGAAAAATCGATTTTTTGATTCCGTTTAGTATCCGCTTAAAGTAGCTGAAAAACAAAAATTTAATCAGCTTCGACATATGCATATATTAAAGTCGGTTTTGTCGAAACACTTGAAGCATTGCTCGAATGATTGAATGTCCGAGTATAATTTTGAATGCGGAGACAGTTCAGAAACAACGAGTGCAACTTCCGTGTTTTATGTGAAATATTTCTGTCCCTGTGGAATTCCTGTGATACGCAGGGATATTGTAATTGATAGCATGCAACGGCATTTACTATACGACTTGCCATATATAATGAAAAAAAGAAGAGAGATGTGAAATGAAGAGAATCATGGAACGTTAATAAAGTTGCACGGGAGTAATACAGAATTGCATTGAGTGGTTTATGAAAATCCACTTATGCTCGCCGTTGGATAGAATTATTTGCCAGTTCAAAATCAGATTGAGTCATTCGTTTAAACATAATCTCTTTGATTTTTAGTTACTTAAATGAAAAGATATATTATTAGATATGTATTATTAGATAACGTTGCTTATAAAAAACATTATATTTCTGTTCTTCTTGCGTGTTTAAACTATGATCGAGTAACTTTGTAATTTAATATTTTACAATATGATATTCTTTAAGATAATTTCTCGTGTCTTTTGAAATTAATTTTGTCTGTAGTAAGAAAAAAGTTTAATATCGATAGCTCCATTAGTTGTAACTGCATACATAATTAATGTTCAATCCTAATGATCATAACTGACACAAATCAACTGATCCTTATGTTTAAACTAACTGATCTACATCAACTGAATCATATCATAAGTGATATAACTAAGATTAAAATTAATAAACTAGGATTAGTGGAAAAAATGGGATAAAACTTGATAACAAAAATTAAAAGTCTTTTTTATCAGAAATGTTGAAAAGAAATATTAACAAATAATTTTAATTTCTTAAATTTTAAGTTTAAAGATAGCAAAAGTAAATATTAGCAAGTAAATATTAGAAGTATTACAGTCGTTTTAAATAATGCATTGTTAAGAACGAGATTGAATTCATCGCGTATGCTGAATTGGCATAAAGAGTTTACTTTTCTTTCGTTTTTTCTTTTTACTTCTTTTTTTCTTTTTAGATTACGCGATCTCCACTTTCTTTCCTTTCCTTTTTCGTATCTGTTATGACGTCGTATGCGTGCGTTTTGCAAAAGGTTGTTATCTAAAGAATTCATCAAGAATCCTGTACTATTTCTGTATTAAATTAAACTGTTCTGCAAGATAGCATTGACCACGTAGATCAAATCCTGCAGAAAAAGAAAGTAAGCTTCGAACAATCTTATTATTCTAAACAGTTTGTTTCTCAGATATTAAATTGTAGTCGATTTAAAAATTATTGCAACTGCAAATAATTTCCCTTATTGCTTCATAAGGTAATTCGCAAATGAAGTTTAAATATTGATGTGAAAATTTATAAATTTTAACGAATTTGCCACTGCTAATATGTCGAATCATCCTCAAAAGCTGCATACTTCTTTTATCAAAAATTCTTATCAAATCTTCTTATCAAATGTTCTTAGTTGTACCAATAAACAACATTTGTTTCAACTTCATTATATGCTATTTCGTTTATCTCTCTAAATCTTTTTGTTAGAATGCATAAATTTAAAAACTCAACAATTTCATCAGCGACTATTGTTAAAATGTTAATAGTTAAGTTTTAGATAATGAAGATGACGTTGGTTTCATAACTATAAAAATTGTTAAAGAATTATGTATTTCGAAGAAAATATTTATGAATGTTAGTTATGAGTAGCAAAGTAATTTATATGATCTAGAAATGTAAATTACGAAAAACACGTTTTCTAAGATGTTTCTGCCTGTCGATTGTTCTCTTTTCGTTTGTGCTATTAAATACATTGTACTGGGCGTTCGGTTGGCCTCTCGAAGTTCTCTTGGTTGCTTTATTTGGTATGAGACGCAGACAACTTTTTCTGTCTTATTCCTGATTGCAGAAGCTTAGATGAAGGATTGGAAGTCTGTAGGATCTACTACTTATTCTACGTTCCATTAACCGTGATAAATTCCGTAATTGCTCGGTGCACTGCTTCACGAGTCGAACATGAACACGAATAAGCTTTTATGACATTATCTCGTCTAAGGTATAACGAAGAAAAGAAGATAAATTGTATGAATATTACGTAGTATGTGAAATAAAAAATTTCCTATCGGAGATTCGCAGCAAGATATATGTATATCTACAGTGAATTCAGAAATATTCGAACCTGTACCATAGAAAATTTGTATGAGTTATGTGCGTTATACAAAACCTTTGAAATTTCATTCGTACTGTACTGAGATACAACTATCGTGATTGTATTTATTTTAAAATCAATTCGAAAATGTAGATAGAGGTTACAAAGCATTTATTATAAACGTATAAATTAAACGTAAATTACTACAACAACGTGTGAACAGAGGTATTGGACATATATATAATTAGTGCTAAACGTGGTCTCATTAAGTATTGTAGTTTACTAACACATATAACGAATAACTCACAGTTCAAATTTTTTCCAATAAATACTTTCCAACTTCTAGATTTGAATGGATTTCCAAATTGCTTTTATATTTTATCAATACATGATCATGATAGTTATATCTGATTACAGTGCTAATGAAATTTCCAGGCGTTCTTCATAACAAACATAATATATTGATAAAAGATTTAAAAGAGAAAGATATGGCATATTATATATATATTTTGGGATAATGAAAATAATGAAAAAATGACAAGATGTATGCAGATTAAATACCTTTATTAGTAAATAGAATGTCCCTTACCTGTTCTTATTGATAAAAGCAACAGAAATATAATTATCATGCCACAAGACGATTTTACAGTTTTCCGTCTTCCTTGCAGGATAACTTGCGGTTTTGCGGTTTCCATATTTTGATGTGCATTGTCATAGAGATACGAGTACAATATTCTATTTATGTTTAAGCCGATTGTATTATTTGGGTATATTAAATTTAATTTAATACAGGATATTCAATGCAATTTTAATAAAGGCAATAGTCAGATATTCCATGTGGTAAAGCACTAGGTACATTAATAATGTCCAAAAATGGTAATTATAATCAACGTGGACGAAATATAATTCTAGATAAAATGCGTAGAGCTGTTCCAGGTTAAATTTTATTATCGTTGTGAAATATATGGTATTATCACTTGTAAATCTGTAAAGTAATTTCTAATGCAATTTACAAGCTTAAATAATAATTTTGTTTCGCTATATTATTTACACGTATAGCACATTTAAAGATTAACGTGTATGTGACATAAAATCTGAACAAACGTGGTAAAATCAGTTTTTAATCACACATAATCATTAAAGTTAAGATATATAAAAATTTGTAAAATATTACTATTCCTCCTGAGCCATTAACTTTTGAATTTAATAAACTTCTTACAACATTGAGGCTAAATTTTACACCGAAAATTTAAAAAATTTCTAATTTTATTAACTATCGATTGTTTCGATTTTATTTAACAGTATTCTTTGAATGCAATGATGTTACATACACAGTAATGTAGTTGAAATTAAGAGCTAATATTATTAGTGCAATTTCATTTCCTCAGTATTATTCCATGCAATTATAATTCAATGTTAAACGTTACCCTTGATGTTAGGAAAAAGAAACGATTAATCGATATCAAACAATGATAATTAGGAGCAATTATAATGAGTAATAATTAGGAACAATAATAATGATAATTAGAAAAGATATTGTAACACAAATATTATATAAAATTGCAAACAATTTATTATTTAATATACTTGGGATTATAAAAAATGAATAATAAATAGTTAGGTATCGTTTGTTCTGAAACTGCATGCGAACAGTAGCTGATTTATTAATCAAAATCGGTCATTGATTGTTCAACAATTTGACTTACGAAATACATAAACGTTGCAAGAGAACAATTCTGTGAATCGTTCCATGCAGAGCCAATTTTCTCCAGAGGGTTCTGACAAACGGTCGTTAGAAAAGCGTTGTCTTCGGCGAAGAAATTCCGTTCGTCGTTTCGGTAGCGAAAAATGAACCCAAGAACCTCATTGAACAATGATTTGGCGAACACACTCGACAAAGATGAGACTGGCTCGTGAATTAGCGATAAAATGTGCTTCTCACGCGTGTTTCCTCGCGAAATACGTATAAGATGTCACACGTTTATAGATGAATCGTATTAGTGTGCTTGCGTACGCGTTTATGAATGTATTTTAGCGTGGTAGTTGACTGGGAAAGGAGAGGAAGAGAGAAAGCATGGGAAAAAGAGACGGAGGCATTCGGGTCGAATGGGCAACTTGTTGCATTTCGGCTGGGAACGACGCGATGCGACACGATAATATACTGCATAAGAATCCCTGTGTTATCGTTATATGTGCCAGGCTTGTTCAAATTTGCTGTATCTTAACGCTGAGAACTTCCCCCCCCCCTCCCATATTTGTGAAATTTTTCCTGGCTAGGGGTAGGTTTAGATCGTTCTTTCAACAATGATTCTTTCAGTACAGCGAATTATAATACGAGCTACGATATGGTGAGGCAAAATTGGTCAATAGTCAAAGTGTTCATGTTTCTGGTGTATATGTATATACATAATATTTTAAATGACCAGTTGTTTGGACCAGGTTGTAATATAAATAAATAAATACAATAATTATATGATGTTATTTATTATAGGATTTATATTATAATTATAGGATGTTATCAGCAGATGAATTCACCATTGATATCATATTTCAAAACCACAAAATTATTACTATGTACATGGAAGTAACTAGTACATTCGTTAGTAACGCAAATAACGAGATTCAAAATCAGTCATTCTCCAGTACCATCCTTCCATGATTCCTCGCTATTTTAGTATGTTAGGTAAGATAATGTTCTTCTGTGTCATTTTCGTTATAATAAAAAAAGTAAAGATGACATTAAGGAGATGAATATCTATTGTTAGTATCATTTTGAAATATTTAAATCTAAATATCTTTGAGATTAAAAAAATCATGGTTTTTTGGCATAATATGTTTCCAGCTCAATATTTCTTTTATGGAAAAAAATATATGGTTTCGTTGTATAAACTTAAGACAACATTCTTTTTCATGGAAATGAATACCTGTTTTACTTAATTCGATTATTCGATTTGATAATTAATACGATTCATTGTTGGCTGAAAACTGATATTAATTTCATGTATGATCTTTCTGTGCCAAATTATTTGAAATCATTACGCTACACATTTCATACAGTACTGTATACATTATATTAGAAAACAAAATTTGTATTACAATTCGCCTTTTTCGTTTCAGAATCTCGTTATTCAAATAGTAATTAATATACACTAGCTTTTCTACTCATAAGTAAAATATTATAGGCCATAAATTTCTTTTCATTACACGAAGTTTTAAAACAGAATACAGTATATGATCCTAAGTAGACTTACGATTCTAAGACACTGAATGATTCAATATATAATAAAATCAATAGTAAGTTAATACAAGGCTCGTGTAATATAATTACCTTGCTACATTTCAATTCGTATACGTTTTGATTAATGATGACTAGATAATTGACACCGCATGATAATCCTTTTTTAAAACTTCGTTACAAAGGGATAGTAGTAAAAAAGAAACAGAGAAGTAATAGGGGCAAAATTTGATCGTAAATTCTACTTTCGAATTGCTCTTCTTGTCTATTACACAATCGGTATTTAATACGATGTTAAATAAAATCTAATAAACACACCTGCTTGTAAGCGATATCTCGTAAAACTTAATGATTTGGAATTATGATAGAGTTTCTTTTAACTGAGCTTTGTAGTCACGTCGCTTCGAACGTCGCGATTGTAAGATAATTCGCGTGTCACTGGCGATTTACAAAATCGCGCGCGTGAGCAGCAGGAAATGGTCATGCTCGCGCATGTGTCTTGTGAAACGATGAGACTGTTAAAATAGCCGTAACATTACTATCGTGCAATGACATACATCTTAATTGTTGTCTCGACCCAACTCGCCTGTCGGTATTCTTTTGTGAAGCTTAAACAATAAAGCAAAGTGCTCCGTGTAAACGGGGGTTGATTTACTGCGTCTTCGCACGGAAGTCCAGCGCCACTGGAAACTTGGATTAAAAGTTTCCGTTAGTAGTGTTTACTCGCCAACCTCAAGCATCCACTTTGCTTTAATGCACCTTATCCTTTTGGCTTGAGGATATTACGCGACAGGTGTTTAATAGAAATAGAATGTGAATCTTACACGATTATCGTGGTTTTTCTTTTTAAAGCTTTACAGAGTTTTCTGTATTTCTTAACGCGTGCGATCTGATAATTTGCTTGTTTTCTTATTATTTGCTTACTCTAAGTAGGAATAAGAAAGGAAATGCTTTGGCTTTTGTTAGATTTTTTAGTGTTTAAATTTTCGGTACATTACAAATACTAGTGAAATATCATACATAACTCATGTAATGAATAACACGCATTAGCTATTCGTCTTGGAAATTTTATTTAAAATGCTCGAGTCTTTTTAATACTCTGACAAATGTATCTAATCATTGGCCTTCTGATATTGAGTATAAAATCGTTATACAAGCGCAAAGAATTAAGACAGAAGTTGAAGTTTATGTACCAGCTTTAGTCAATGTTTGACTATATATCCTGAGTAATCGTTCTGCATTCGTAAATTGTATTATCTTCAACTTTTACTGTAACCAAATTTCTAATGAACTACTACAAACTACTACAACTTTCAACGAAAAATTATTTAGTAAAACAATTTCTTACACTGCATTTATATACAAAGTCTAAAAAGAACTCTGTGTACTGCATTTTTCACTTAATCCTCACTTCACAGTCTTCACTCTCGACTTCAGGGCCGTACTTCACATTCGAGCCAATTTAAAAGGTTGCTGTAACATTGGCACTGCTTTAAAAGTAAAGCCTCTAATACCGAGGAAACGTAAGTTCATATTATTACATTAGATTCGGATTCAAGTGTCGAGAGGGAACGAAATATATGACGGGAATTTCCGAAGAAATGAAGTTTGAAGTTCTAATTTACATATGAAACTATTTTACACACATCGTTATTCATTTTTATTGATGTCACAATTAGTCGCAATATTACAACTCGTAAAGTGAACAAATTAGCGAGATAGATTTGAAACTTAATTATATGCGGATAAAAGAAAAAATAGTTAATAATATAATAATAAGTAATTCATATGAATTTTCATCCTTGAGATTGGTCTAGTTTCTTTCATTGCTATATTTAAAGGATATTGTGGCAGTTTGAGTATAAATAAAGAAAAAAGAGAAACATAGAGAGTATCTGTTTGTAATAATTTTATAGTGTATAGCACGCTTTGTTAATAATAGGTAAAAGTATGAAACTATTCAATCACTTTTCTAATGAATAATTAAAATATAAACTTTACGCTATGACTGTAGCGTTTCTGTGTGTACATGTATGTAGTTCGTACGTAACCTGAATGCAGCCAATTTTATTGAACTTTGTTCCTGTATTGATCATTTCTTGAAAGTATGAAAAATCGATTTTCTCCATAGAGCTGTTTTGTAAAATTCTTTCGTTTCCATTCTTTAAATTATAAAACAAATAATGCCTTGTGTTCTTGACAACTGTTTGCATCGTTCAAGTAAGTATTATATTGAAAACAGTATCAAAGTAAAGAATATCTTTTGTATTATAACATAAATAACCAGACATATTTTTTTACATGTGACTAAACTGCATATTTTTATGCGTTTGGGGAAATTTATGGATGCAAGAATGCGCATAATATTATATGTAAAAGTATATGAAATACCCACATAGCAGGTACTGTTTAGTTGTAATATTTAGTAGATAAACAAATCTCTGTTTAGATCCACTTCTTTAATTGTGTTCACAAAAGTATAAATTTACATAAATATCTGCGATCTACGTATAACATACTTATACATATATTCTTTATACCATACCTTCAAGAATCAGCAAACTCCTAAGATGTTCTCATAAAAGCTTCTCAAACGCCTAATTCTCATACTAAATCAAATTAAACCGAATTTCGTATGAGGGTCGAATATTTGAAAATGAGTTGCTCCTCGTAACAAGATATTCCCCAGTTTTCTATTTTTATACGATCGGCATATCAACAGCGAGCCCCTGCAGATCGATTCAAAATCTTTACTTCTTGACGAGTTCTAAGGTTCTCCGTCGGGGGAAAAGGTCATCGACGGGAACATCAGCGTTAATGCAAAGTAACAAGGCTTTGTAGCGAGCTGCTGCCTTATGGTATTTGTTGGCAAAAGCGAGAAGCGAAGAATCGCGGCCAACTGGGCTTGATCCAAGTGCGTCCTCTCGCGAGGGGTAAGAAAACTCATGAGAAAATTATCATGCGATTACATCCCCTCGCAAGTACCCTCGATGCTACAGAGAAAGTGGCGCACTTGGGGGAATAGATGAGCGGAGACGCGCGTTCCTTGTCTGTCGAGCTCCGATTTTTTTTTCTCACATTGTAAATTGAAAAGTGGAAGACGATCGTTTCTAACTGGCACAGTTCCCGAATTCGAGCGAGTATTACCGCGATACTCGATTCCCAGCCATGAAGAACGAGTTCTTCGCGCTTCTTTGCCGTTTTTCTTCTCATTAATACCTGAGCTCGAGGAAATATTGCCTAACGAGTGTCCAGCTAGGACGAGGCTTTTCAGGTTTTGCCAACTCACTGGCACCCTCGTACGCGATTAACATTGTCTTCTTGGACAGTGATGAATTCTGAATCGTGGGCCGTGATTTATATATCGTATAATCCAGCGAATATGATAACCGCAGTAGCAAATATTCTTTAGTGTAATAATTGAAATAAATAGTTAATTATTATTGTTCTGCGAATGACGTTTATGAGAGTTCATATTTTTATGAAGGCCATTAAAGAACCGAAACTTTTATACAGATATATTGTATCTTGTAAATATTCTAATACAAGTATTCTATCTTGGACATTGTATATAGTTTTGCATATTATGCAAATTTCTTATATTTTTGTGTATTTAATTTTTCTAAATGTTCGCATAATTTTCACATTTTACATAATTTATATAATTATCCGCAGTCTACTTAGTATGTATACGATATTAATTTGTTATGTATATAAATTAAATTTTATTCTTTTCTTCTGTTGCAGGTGAGCCTGAATTTGTATCTTCGTTGAACAATGAAAGGATAGGGATCCTAACAAAGGTTAGGATTAAATTGTCTAATTTAATTCTCGCACGTCTGAAACATTAAAAAATTGTGCAACATATAATTATCGATAGTCAAATATTCCAATAAACCGATCGAATCTTTCCTCTCAGCGCAATTCGCTGAAAAGAAAAGAAATTACAGCGAAATTGTCGAGACAGTGACAAATGAAGTGAAGTTAGCATCGTGATCTGACTGGCTGATAAGTCAGAATGACTAGTAATTGCGTTCTTCAATTTAACGAGCGTTTACTACTTGGATAAAAATCACACGCGTGTTGTTACAGGTTACATAGACGTGTTTAAGTTGTTAATCATGTTTCATTAAACATTTAGCATACTAATCGGCACAATTGGCGATACATGGAAAGAAAAGTCGTCTGATAAAATTCAGGTTAATCTCTTCTCGCTCAATCTGGCCTGTTCGAGATTTATTGACTTTTGTTTAAGTTAACGCACTCGTTCATGCCATCGAGTCAGGAACCCCGGTCATCCATGAAAAAAATTAATGCAGCAAATAATTCGCTGCATTTTGTCCTTGCTTTTCTCGAGCCTTTCTGCCATTCGATGCCTGCTGCGAGGCATAGATAATGGGACCTTCCACGCCAAAGTAAGAAGGAAGAAACGTTTTATGGATCGTCGTTTATTGTTGCACACCAGGGGACCAGTTGATCAGAAATGCGCATCCATAACAATAACCGTTGTTCAATTTTTCAACTTTCTAGCTAATAATATACTCTAATAATTGAGACTCAACCTGATAGAAGTGATATCAGAAAAGGCAATCTACATTCTCTCTCAAAAGTCAGAAGATACTTTTGATGCTTGAAATTAGTAAAACATCAGTATTTGATGCAAATGTAGCTTATGATATTAAAATTGCTCGCATTTTTCAGTAAAATTATTAATACACTAATACGTTATATAGTAACTAATTCTTTTTTCCCATATGTTAATCATATTTTTTCGTCTTTTAATTGTCACTTAACATTTTCCAGCCTTGAATTAGATATAATAACCGTACTGCGACATTTGAGCGAGGGCATACCTACATCTTCATTTATAATGAAATTGAAATTTATCGATTCTACGAAAATAATCTTTGTAAAACTATTCTTAATCAGAATATCTCTGTCAAGTGAGTATTTTTGTGTCCCTTACAGTAAGATAGTTACGTTAGGTTATCGCAACCAACGAGGCAACGAAGAAACTCTTGAAATTCCGTCATTGTAAATTACTCGTAGCAGAGAAGCCACCGTGACGAATATGATGAACCAAATTTCAAGGACACGAAATATGCAATTGTTGGGCTATTTCCATCGGACCAAGCGCGAAAATGAATAGGGGACTCCTGAGAGACGAGTCTTGAAAGAAGGGGGAGTAGAGGATTTCAGACGCCAAGTAGTTTTCAAATGGATACGGGTTAAGTGTGTAATGCATTGTCTTCTAGTCTTGTTCATTAGTAGACAATTGTCTACCGGTTTTTACAAATAGAATAAAATAGGTATATTGCAAATAGCTATGTTGACTAAGTGAATTCGGTAAATTCGGATTTACTTGTACTCTAACTGTTTAGTTCTCCTAAAGTTAAACTCTGTTCTGGATTAATAAATATCTGCTTTAATATTTAACTTCTTCCGACAAGATCCTTCGTTCCAAGCTGACGAAATAGATGCCTCTGTTCGAGGACTCTCTCCAAAATTAACATTTGGCACCATTACTTTATACTTTTCTTCGGGAAATCTGACACCTATCTTCAAGAATATCTCCTTTTTAAATAACGCGCCATTAGACGTAAGCGTAACACGAATAACGAACAACTAAAACCGATTCTAATTGAAAACGCGAAACGTGTCTGGTTGATTGATGTAGCGCGTTGACACGATTCTGTCCGACGTAATGCGTGTTTAGGCCTGATACAGACGAGCGACTTTTGTCGTTGCGATATCACACCGACACGAGCCACCTCATGTCCGTGACGCGGTGCGATTTATTTGTAGTTGGGCAATGCATACAAGTTTGCGATATCGCAAACGACAAAACTCGTTTGTCTGCATCTGGCCTTAAACGCACAATAATAACAACTATGTTAATAGAAACGCGACGATTCATGCTGACGCGAGCGCGCCGTTCGCTTTTTCATAGATTGGACCATAATCATTTGCATTTCCGGCGAAAACGACGTATAATATGTGATTACTTCTATTATGCATAACGTTTCTATTACATTATAATATCATGCGAGATGTCTGTTTTCCATGACGATCTAATACGATCTTCTATTTTTCATCAGTGCAAGTTTCAATCGACATATGCGCCACTGGGTAAATTTCAGTTGTCAATTAACATTTTCCTATTGTCGTGTTTCATGTTCCTTGTTGATACACTAAACTCTTCGTTGTCAATGATAGTATCGGTAATGTTTTCATGTTTGATGTTGCGTACATACTAGATATAAGCAGCACTGAATTTTGTATCTTAACACCTCATAAGAAAACATTTTATTAACTAAATGATAAATGTATTTGTTTCTAATGAAACTGTATCCTAATTGTAATGCAACTTTTACATATTGTATATAAGGAAATCAAAAAATGTGTTTCTATTGTTAAAGGCTTAAAAAATATTTAAAAAATGAACAAAGAACATGTTTGTTTATTAATACTATTTTCCCTGAAAAATTTTACCAATTTCTGGAATGGAAAAGTACTTAAAGTCTGCTCGTATTCATCTTATCATTGTAAAGAACTCATTAAAAGATTTTCAATAATATATTTGAAATGAGAGATAGTCGAAAGAGAATAACAACTAATAAATAAATAAAATATGAATAATGTAAATCGTTGTGTAGTTTTATCTAAATCACATCGTCGACAAGTGATATATTTCTTGTAGTAATCTGGAAAGATCAAATTAAGCAGTTTAGAAAACTTAATGTGTTTCAATGGATATTTTATATATTACTATATTACAGTCTAATAATTCTGGAGGTAGACTTTTGCAGTGCCCATCGCTTTTGATGTTGTGTAAATAATGTAATTGCACGATTGCACCATATCCAATAATTCAGCGTAACGGATGGTTTGACTACAGCAATCAAAGTCAATCCCAATGTAGTTATTGATTAATGCTAGTTAATTAATATAGAAAATAGTTAATAACAACTGAGTAAGTTGAACTTGGTTATCACGTTATTTTCTTCTTTCCACTCTTTGTACTTTTCTATTATTTACATACTATATAATAATGATGTTATTCATTAATTAAAGAAATGGGTTTCAACGAGTGAAATTTCAAAGAAACGCAAGAGGTGTGTCCTAATTAATAAAATCGACATTCAGTGGTGAATGAATTTTAATTGACATACAAAATCGTTTGTAATTTAGAGGGACCGTTATGAAAATTCTATGAATGCAAAGATTAAAGGCAATGTCTTAATTACTAGGTTTTCATTTCAATTTGCTAACAAAAGTTAGATTTAAAAATAGCCTATTCTTTTTACTAGAGTTAAATATGCATGCGTTTGCAAAAATCTGTCGAGAAGCTCGCGTTACTACGGTGAAAATAAATGCCATGTAATACGTACATATCATGTGAGTATACATTACAGAACGCGACTCAATTGTAACAATAAAAAATGGGAGGAATGTAAAATTTTGAGTAAATATCATTTCGTAAAGGATATCCTGCCATATAAGAAAAATGAATAGTTTTGCGATTCTAATATTAAGTTATTTATTCTATAATATCGGATGAAATATTTGGCTTGAGAAATATACAATTCAGTACACGATAGCACAATTCATGAAATTAAAGCAGTTTATACGTAGGTATTTAAAGAAATTAATAGAAAAAATAATTAATTAGTCAGTGTATGTATTTTCAACAATTGTATATGTAAAAATGGTAATTTGTGATAAGTGTACGTGAAGTTTTGTTTTTCAAATTTTTTCATTTATTGGCAATTTTTAAATTTTAAATTTATTTCAAAGTAGTACGAATTTTACATTTTTTAATTTTTTATCTAAAATTAGCAAATTCTAATTAATATTCAATTATTCAAAAAATATATTTGATATAATACGCATGTGTTGAATACCAAAAAGTATGCGAATTTTGCTACTTGATATTATAAATTATATGACAAAGCATATAGTAGAAGTAACTAAAAACCTAATTTATTTGAAATTTATTTAAAATGTGCAATCATAAAATTATTTCAAGAAGTTAATGTATATATTAGCATAGTTCAACATTGATCTGTAGAATCCAAGAGTGATTTTATCTACCTTTCATTGGAGGCTAAGTAACAGAGAAAGCCGAAAAATTATTAATTATTATTAATAAGCCGAAAGAGTATGATTAGAGCTGTAATTACATATTCATCACTTGAGATAGGTGAAAAATATGAAGAAGGTGAACAAATTAGTTCTGCGTACGTACGATTTAATTATGTGTATGCGAAGAAACCAAAACGAATGCAAACAAATACTTCCTTACTTTAAAATAATAAACTTGATGAATTTGGATGTGACATTCTTTGCACTACTTCTAATTCCTCGATGTTATACATTATCTTTTTTAAGGATTTACACAATTTTCCAACGAATTAATTATTCAAGAATGAAGAAACTAACAATAACGTTCAATGAATTTTTCAATAATAATTGATGGTTTTTATGAACATGGAACAATAAAATCAGACAAGCGTCGAAAAGAAATCAGATAATTGTAAAAAAATTATTTTATTGAACACCTGACCTTTTGGAGAATCTATATAATATATTATATATGATAAAAATTTTACCTGAAACGTTGCTCCTATTTGATTAAATTTATATCAGTTTACAAACACCTTCTATTTAAAGTTCTAGTTAAAAGAATGATATATCGTATAAGCATTTATACCTACGTATATCAAAACTCTGATTCGTGGAATGCAGCGTTGCCCTTATTCGATCAATTTATAAAATTGCCCTTATTCAAGAACATTAAAAACAAAACAAAAAAACGCAATTCTGATACGTGTAAAGTAACGTTGCTATCATATGATTAAATTTATAAACAACGTTTCTGTTGCACGGCAATAAAAAACAATCAGCAGTACACAGACATATACTTAAGGATTATGTAAAAACGATCACGGTTCGACACTCGATGAAGCAAGGAAACGAAGCGCTACCTTAATCGAACGGTCGTCTACTAATTATACATACTGGCCTCTAGACCGTAGATAGTACAACCGATATCTGCGCTACATTGTTAGTGACAGCACAACACTCATACGATCGTGTGTATTTTTAGATATTCAGTGCCAAATATCTTGGTCCGCGATGTGCGCGATCTGTTATTTGCAAGTACGCGCTCGCGCATCGTTATCGCATGTGCTCGACGAATTGCTCTGTTGAATTGGCACCGAAATTGACATTTTATAGGATCAGCTGTGACATTACGCCTGTATTTGAGCGTTGTGCTTTTCGACATCAGCCCTATCGAAACAACGTCGTGCAGTTGTTGATGAGGACATGAGCAGTATTACAAGTGCACAATCAATACGAAATTAATTCTGGTGTAAATTTCTATATCTAATCTTTTGTCTAATCGACGCCTTGATTTCGAAAATTGGAACTCGCGTATCATTCCACAGGTAGTTGTGCTGACCAATCGAAGTAATCATTGATTAGATGTGCTCCGACGAGGTTTTTGAGGGTCGATTATTCGAGATAGATAATCGGCATGCCACTTAAAAAGCTATGTTGGCGGTCGCCTCTTTACCTTCATTGCGCGTTTCGTCGTATTTATTTTTAAGCCGAATACGACGTAGAATTCGCTAAAACTGTTCCGTGCGAAAAAATACGTTGCAAGTTAGTTTGCAATGTTATGTGTACTATAACCAATCGTAGATAACTTTGATCATGGTTAGATTATATGAAATAGACTATGGCGTTGAATTTACCAAATAGGATCATTTATTTCGTCCTTTAACGGTATAATAAAATGACGAAGACTTTTGAGTGGGCGATTTAAGGAAAAGATTTCTGCATTTCTTGTATTAGATGCAGAAGATATACTTTCTGCTTTTTATGAAATATGAATATTGATGACCATATTACGTATGATATTTAAGGCAGTTTGTTTGAGGTTCTTTCAGGCTATACTGTTAAAGTATACAATGTAAGGTATATATTGTTAAGCTATAACAATTTTATATTTTAGACAATTTCATCGGATATCTGATTAGTTTCAATTATAAACAATCGTAAAATCAATGTTTGCTTTATGATGACAGGCTTGAAATTCATTTAAAGCTTATATTTAATGTTATTAAAATTAAATTTCTTTACAAATCCACAATTACAGCAAAATATTTACGATATATTTTTACTGAATTTGCCAATAATGCTTTTGAACAGAAACGTAAATTGAATATGCAAAAACGGTATTTAGCAAGCATATTTATCTAGCATACATTGCAATACATTCTATTGTGTTCTTCTATTATCCAGAGTTCAGTACATAACTATCTCAATCTTTTTCTGTCGATTACGCTCATTACGAAGTGAAAATGAAGGAAACTCTGTAAAAAAAATGATAAAAGAATGTATTATATTTAATGAGGATTAACTAAAATTGCTGATGGTTTTTTAATGGACAGATAATACAAAATCCTAGCAACAGGCAAGCCTTAATATCCTTTCAAAAAAAAAAAATAATAAAAAAATAAAAAAAATGAAAACAGATCAAAAGGAGCACTGGCGAATACCAATAAAAGTATCATTTAGCTTAATTACCTTTGCTACTGTCATTTAAAAATAGATCAGCTATAGAAATCTGCAGTTACAACTCGAACGATCAATTTTTATATTGGTATTTTGAATGTGCCGTCTTTGTCTTCGTGTTCGTTTCATTGCCTAGTTGGAACCGTTGTTTTTTATTGCCACGCAGGGTTTGAGAACAGTTGCCTGGCTAGGTAAAAGTTATAATTTTGATTCTTTTCGTTTATTTGAATCTTGATCTCTTTATGTTTCTAGATTATAAAGATCCTAAATTAGAATCTTACTTGTCCATAAAAATTATTTAAACGAGATAATCTCTACTTCTTACAGAATATCATTTAATGGTCGCCTTTTCTTTTTCTAACTATAAGTAAGATATAATATTTACAGGGAATTGTTTTAAGTGTCATAAATCTTGTAAAGGAAGGTACATTTTTAAGTCTTTCAATAGAAAAATTTCTGAATAGATTATACTTATTAATATTTATTATTATCGTATATTATATAACTCTTAATTTTAAAATATATTATATATTATTAGAAGATTATTAGAAATAAACTAATTAACATTTCACTGCTATCTTGTAGCCCAGATTCAGTTCATTGATTCCAGTAAAAATCAAGAGCTACATTTTGTAACATGTTCGCAATTTAATGTTCAAGTTTGTGGAGTTTCTGCGGCCATTCGGTAGTCTAACATAACCTGTCATTTATCTATTCTGGTTACTATGTGATACTATATCTGTGAATTACTTACAGATTATATAAGAATGATTCTACATACAGAATAAATGTAGTAGATAACAAAAATGTAGTAAATAAGTAATATGAATAGTTAAGCAGCAGAGAACATTAGTCTGCATAGTACAGGATGAGTTTTTCGTAGCCTTGCTTTATGCGCATCACACCGTGCCGCGTCGCGTCGGAGCAAATGCGCTATAGCAAAATTCGGTATTCGCTGACTAGCGAATGCGCATGCGTGCAACCATGGGTGCAACGATACGTATGCCGCACCGCTCCGCGCCGGTGCAACGCAAGAGGATGACGTCACTGGTCTGGATGATTAGTCTGCCAGTGGTTCTCTGTTTTGTTGATATTCCGTCTGGAGTGAAAGGTTAACGCGCAAAAACCGTCTCGACCGTTCTTGTCGATTCAGAAGATGACTAGACGATGAATTTTCGTTACTAGCGCTTTAGAAAAAATGATGACGAGTGCTTAACATATTATTAACGCGTGTCATAGCTATTTTTACAGAAAAATAAAAAATTTCAAATGGAACAAATGGAAATAAATTTAATGGTAAAAAAACTTAGTTACACGAAATTTGATATACGATATAACGATTATCTACATTTTTTTACTACTTTGTTAGTCGTAGACATTTTGCGCCGCATCTTTGTTCGTGTACAATTTAGTTTCATGAATTTTAGTTTGTATATAATTATTACTTATATTTTTATGTTTTTATTATTCTTGCCTAGTATTATAGATCCCATTGGATCAAATATTGATCATATAGGCGAAAAAATCGTTCTTGAGAACTGAATTTAAGAACTTTAACGCTACTGAAATTGCAATTAAAGTATCAAAAACATAGAAAAATTGATAATATCAAATATAATAATACGAGGTATAAACTCTTGCATTTTAATAATTGCACATGGTGTCCGTGGATTTTTGACATTTTTCTCGTTACATCTTTGCAATTGCTCGACGGTTTAGATGATGGAAAGATAAAGTACAGTTGGTAGAAAATATTTGCGGGAATATTTTGGTACAGATTCGCCAGAAACGAAAGCGTACGGCAGATGCGTTTGTTTGGATCGATTCGTGTTTTTCTTGCAATTATGTTTTATGGCTTCCTCGATAAATCTTGTTCGTCTCGATAGCCATTCGTAGTTTGAAATTGGAATGGATATTTTCAATAAACGATTGATATATTTCGTGTACATTTTATCACAGGTATTGAGAAGAACCGATTAGCCGAGATTTTTATCCCTCGAGCGTTGTTACGCAAAGACGGGTACGTAAACGTTCTCTGAAGTCGTACGCAGTTCGGTATAGCGACACGTTTACAGCGGCGAATACAAAACTGGCCGCGCTTTTTCAACGTATCCCAGTTGTGCGTCGCATATCTTTATGCAGTATGTCTGCAGAATTTCGAGAACTCTGCGCAGTTGGTGGGTTCTTTTTTCTTTTTTCTTCGTAAAAAGAAGCCTGCACGAAATGCCCGCGTATTCACGGATTTATCGAGCCTTTTCTAGCCATTTGCTTACGACCTTCGTCGATTAAATTTAAAATGCATTTATGTATATTACGTCCGTTCTAAAAACGAGCCGCTTTAATAACATCTCGCGTTTGAATTGTCGGAATTTTTTAGATTCAAGGCTGTTCGACCATTCCATGTTTAGCGTAGAACCGTACAACGACCATCGTTAAATTCTTTGATTACGTTCCTTTCCCCTTGTTTCGCAGCAATTTTTCCAATACTGTTTCTCCGATACCAATGAAATACTGTTTGGATCAATTATGAAAACGTCATGACGATGTCGATAATAATTATCTTTGATCTGTGTGCGAATACAAAATTTGCCTTTATGAGAAGAATGAAGAGAACAGGTAGACAACAAGAGAGAAAAAGAGTACGTGACGAGGTGTATTTTTGCGGGGATTCTTCAACGTTCAATAAAAGCTGGATTAATTTGCACATTGTACTAGGGCGACATGATTTTCACAGTATTCAGGAGTATTCGTTTCATCGATTTTCGATGGCGGTCTAATCAGTGCTAGATCTTTCGTATTGCGTGCTCGGTATTAGTTGTTTTACTTGAACATGAGGAGCGATCGTACGTAGAGTACGTAGAGTGATGTATATATATATATATATATATATATATATATATATATATATGATATATGATATATATATACGTGCTTGTGTTTGACCACGGACTCGCGAGTCTTGCTGAGACTCGCACATTTAAACTATCCGACATTACTTAACCAACGTCGGAACGCGGAAAATGACATTGCGCGAATCGTTGGTTTTATATCGCCAGAGAATTAAACCGTTGATCACTGTATGCCGCGACACGATGTTGATAAGAACTGATTACGATTACATACACATCTACCTTTTTCCTTTATCCTCTTCCTTCTCCTCCTCTCTCTTTCTTTTTGTCTCTTTGACTTTGTCTCTGTCTATCTGTCTGTCTCTGTCTGTCTGTCTGTCTGTTTGTCTTTCTTACTCTTTCCTATCGTTGTAATTACACTGATACGTCGATACGATAGCCAGAACGATTTACAGCTTTTTAATAAGTTCTAGTGGAAACTTTGAAATCTATCATGTACAAGCGATACCCGCGTTCCCGCAACTTTCATAGATAATACGCGAGTACGACGTTACATAATCCGTCGAAGCATTTTGAATTTGCAATTGTGGACTGGGAACGTTCGAATTTTCCTGTAGGAAATCGTGCTTCTACCATCGAGAATCGAGAGTCGTCGAATTGTCAGATAATTTTCGATGAAAATTCAAGTTCAAGCCAGCAGATACTGGAAAACAATTTTAAGGGTTACTGGATAGAGTAAAAATTCAGCTTTTCTGTGATATAATATTGTAATAGCTTTTTTGTAATATAATATTGTTTCAAAATTTTATATCAGAATCTTCTAGCCTCTTAATCGAGTTGTTTCTCAATTGGAAGCTTCTGTAATTATAAAATTAGAAATTATAAAAACAATAAAGACAAATTAATTACAATTAGTTCAATTTTAGTCTGTGCAAGTGTAAACGTGATATATAATTCATAATATATGTAATTTATATATACAATATGTAATATATATAATATTTTTAATTGAAGTAAAATGACATGTAAAATGATAAGGAATCTTTAAGAAATTATCATATCGAAGAGATTAACATCTGAATAATTAACTAACTCCTTTTCCCCGATTAACTGATCAATTCAATTGATTCTCAATTTTATAGTTGATACATACTTACGCCTTATTTTGGATAATTAATCCGAGACTATATAAGTACCAACTTATAAGCATGAAATAAGGTAAAAATTTATTATGTACATATGGAATACAGATGTGACATATATATAAACTCTATATATGAAATAATGTTTACTAAACGTAGAAATCGCTAATTTTCATTTAAATCTTTAATTTAAATACTTTTGTTGAAGTATAATCACGTAGGAAGAGGAAGGAAAAAACGAAAACGGTAAAATTTCAATGAAAATGTTGCCAGTTAAAATGTGGATGCATAAGACGCAAAAATTACTAAATTCGTCGATTTAATGAACTGCAGATTTTGTTTTATAGCAATTATTAAAATAACAGTATTTTTGGCACAATTTATATTAACTTTCATTAAAATAGAATAACAACCATTCAAATTGGCTAATTGTATACGTATATTGGTACTCGTATTTTCGTTATAACCATCAAAATAAATACTTACAAATTGGTCATTTATATTAAGAGTTGGTAGTTTAAGTATTGAAACGACAAAGTTATATTATTTCACTAAATGTAGTTGGAAATAATAAATATATATCTATGTACTTAGTAACGCTGAGCGAAAGAATTTCCAAAATAACTAATACGTCAACTAGTGAAATATTAAATACTTATAAAATTATTCTAAGTTTCTAGAAGACATTCTTATTTATTTGCATTATCTAAATATAACATAATCACGTTTAGGCAAAGTTAAGCAGTCTGCGTCTTCTCAGCAAAAGATGTTTCGTTCCGATACCAGGTCCGTTCAATATTTCCTTTTCTCAATAACTATACTGTTTTAGTCTTTTCAACGTACAACCCGTTCTCCTGGAACATTCAACAAGCATACAAATGGAAAGCTATCGAGAAGTCTTAGCGGTTTTTCTGTTGTACCATAGTGACTGTCGGCATGCAGATTTTGTTAGTTGCGCGTGTACTTTACCCATTCTTTTTTGGGAGCTGACGCTCCTTTCCATTCGAGAATGACGAATTCGTTTTAGGACCTTCACCGATTTTTCCAGTGCATCATCCTGATTCTGTACCTCACCACGCCAAAGATAATATCATATGATTGTTTCGTTGATCGACTCGTTAATCGTATCAAGGACAGCAATCAAAGAGTCTAAGAAAGATGCTGCCAGGGAATATTCATTATCTGCGATTTTTTCGTTAATTAAATGGATCCGGTCGTTGAAATCAGATCGAAATATCAGAGGTTCAACTTTTGAATCAAGCAACGCGTTTCTATGAAAATTGTATTGATAATTTTGATCTCGCGATTAGCTACTTTATCTATACTACGATAGAAGTATTAACACCTGGATCCTCTGAACAGTAATTTGTCAAGTATGCAATAATATTCGTAAGGTTCTATCTATTAGGTTAGATTATAGGTAGTGTATAGGTTATCAACTTTTTTAAATGTAATATTACAATGTTATGTTGATTTCATGTTTATAGAATAACCGGATGATTTGCATTTGAAAAATTTTCATTTGGTTTACTATCAATCCTATTATAAACAAATTTTCTAATAATATTACTTTTCGTAATAATAATGTTTTACTAGTATACATATAATACTAATCGCGCGAGACAACTCTACTAATATTTACTACAAATTGAATGCTTTTCATTACATGCATTTTATTTATCAATTTATTTATCAACCTGATATTTCGTTCACCTAATATATGTCATATAATATAAAATACTAAATACAATAAAATTTGCTGAAGCTTTTGAAGAAAATATAACCCATAGATGTTATGTTAAATATGATCACTTACGTGTCCTTTTTACGAGAAATTCTCAAAAGTAAATGACTTTTTTCTCTGTTGCGTAATATTATCCTGCCAGTTATTAATTAATTAATTATTAAGAAGCTCTACGTCTACGCACTTCCCGCGAATCTGCCGCACCCGCGTCTGTAACGATACGTTCGATGAAGTACATATATCGTTCACGATAATGGCAACGCAGTCTAAACAGATGATCAAAGTGCAGCTTTAATCACGTGAATTATAGTTCTGTCTTCATCGCATCGTGCGCATTTACAACGACTGATACTGTATTGTTGGGCGTACGTGACTGAGACTTCGCTGTCGGTTGTTTCTTCTGGTTATCATATTCCTTTTATTCTTGGTAAAATAACAATATCCGCCTTGCTCCTTGATCGCATACAATATTCTAAGTAGAAGATCACAAGTCGTACAGTTAGCTTCTGTCGGAACCTTCTAAGTCACAGTATTATCTACGACGACGCAATACTTCATTGGAGATTTTTAGAAACAAATATTCTTAGCTTAAATTAGCGCGCCAACACCAATCATTAATTTTTTCCTATCGATAATTTTTAACCTATTTTTTTCATTTTCAACATATTTGATAAATTACTTTTCAGAGGATCCAAGTGTTAATACTTCTACCGTAGTATAGGTAGAGTAAAGTAACTAGTTGCGAGATCAAAAGGAAAAAAGGCGAAATTTACTACAAATCATGTACATTCAATATTGAAAAGATTTATAATAAAGATATGAAACTTCATTAGTGCGACAATAATATACAGAGCCAAGAAAATGTACGCGCTTGTCTCCTGCTGCCTCCTGTGTATAATTATAATCCGAATATTTGTGTGATTTTTTTAATTTGAACTTGGATTTAAAAAAGTGCCACGAATTTTAGAGTTTGGGGAATGTTAAAAATAGTTCCCAATTCACCTAACTAATTATTTAATGCGTAAATTACTTTGAAAAGATTAATAAACTATAGCATCCCTATTCTAAGACTTTTGAATATTAATAATTGTTACAAATCCGGAATAACTTGCAGAACGTATACTGAACAATATTACAATGATACTGACGATATTTTAAAATATTTGATAAGACATACGTAATATATACTAACAATTTTCCATTATAAGTGGTTAAATACTTTCGTGAGCGATTTAATAATAACCTTGTGAAATTTGAAAACATCGAAGTTTTTATATTGGTATAATATATATAAACTTGGTTTTTTAAAACTATAGATATTTTCTTTGCGTTTCAGATTTGTGTAATACTTCTATAAAATGTTTATTATTGTAATGTATTTGTTATATTCTAACAGAACAAAATGTGAGTCACGTCATTCGTCTGTATTTAACAATGTTGCGTTTGTACGAATTTTACACTGTTTGATGTTTAATGGAATAAAAAGAATATTCAGCACACAGATCTATCGAAAAATTTGTTCGAATTTCGTATACTAGCATTAATTTCTCCGGAGATGCGGTGATATAAAAATTGCATCGACATTGAAGGTTATGTAGATACGGGTCGTTTCAAAACTAAGATAGTCCGTTGATATTTGTTCGATCGAGATTTTTTTCTCTATTATTTTTGTCAATTCATTCATTAACAAGCATAATGGCAATGCGAGACAATTTTATCAAAAATGTGAATCTACCAAAATCTCAAATCTATTTAACGAATCACATTGAGAGTCACTTTATTTCATTGTGTCCTACGATTAATAACAAATATTTTTTCATTTAACTATTCATTTATTAACCCAAAAGCGAAATCTTACTCTCGAGGGAAAGAAGTTATTGAAAGAAGTTTCAAACATTTCACTTAACGAACGATTGTATAATGTAGTAGAAATGTTTGGTAAATATTCCAGAATTCCTTGGGATTTTTTAAAAGTCTGAAACAGTATAAAGGTTGGACTTGGATATGAATAACCTAATCTGTCTACAGAGCATTATCGTCATTTAGTTAGAAGTTTCGTTAGAAACATATTATTGATTCATTGATGAAATTGATTGATTTACAAAATTTAAGAAACTATAGGTATTTGTTGAAACAATTAATTTGAAAAAATAATCTTTCAAAAAATGAAAGCAATATGGAATCTGGTTATCGTCAATAATCGCGTCGTCAAACATCGTCCGCTACTCCCGTGATAATTGCACTATTAAATGCACCGAAAAGAATAGAAGTTGACTTTGTTTAAAGAAGAGACAACCATCGGCACGCTCGTTTTTCAACGTCATTGTCCATTACTTGGCCGACTAAAAAGGCTTTATTATATATGTCGACGTAGAATGCGTTCGTATGTAGATGACTGTCGGGTGATCAAAATTAAATTCGAACGCAACCTATACCAACCTTCAAATTTGTGAAGGAGACGCGAGACGAATGATGATCCGCACCAGACATGTCTAGCGAGGAAAAAGAAGAAAAAAAACGAATCTCGATTACGGATTAGCTCTCGTGTAGTAGTGGAGTGGCCAATTAAAATTGGCTGGTACGGAGCCATTATTTTTATTGCGTCTGGGCCACCGAGAAGAATGTGACTGCCGCTTCATTCGTACGTCACGCAGCTCGCGCGAATTCTCTATGTCGCTTGAAAGACCATCGTGTGCTGGCGATTCCTCGTAAAAACCGTTCTCTTAAACGTCGGCGTTGTGCTGTGCATATTAAATCGCCTTGAATCGCTGCCGACCGAATCACCGCATCGTTTGAAACTTTCGAAGAGACCGAGCAGAACAGCGTTCCTAATTTATACGGAGCTTCGATTTATCTTATTTCATTACTCGCCGATAAAACGTTTTTTTTTTCTTTTTTTAAATAATAGTTGATATTACAACTAAAACTTCCGATATCCATTCGATTAAAATAATGTGAAACGCTTTTGGAGAATACTCCGAAGGCTTTCGGTTAGCGAACGTTATGCTATCGGCCGATGAACGGTCAGAAACGACCGATTCACGCGCACAACGGAGCGGCGCCGGGTAATTAATTCGGTGAATTCGAAATATCAATTAAATGCGTCCTCGCAGCAACTTGGCGACCTATCGAACTGTTTCAATCACGACATTCATTCCCACGTACGAATAACGTCTAGGTGAATTTTCACGCCTTTCCCCACTCACTCCTGGTATCCCCCGGTCCGTGAGCGTGCACGCGAGAGCGCAAGCGCCTTTACAGTCAGCACACGACTGCCGCGGCCACGCAGACAGAGAAAACCGTCGCTTGCATATAGATAAACCAGGCGACTCGTTGTCCGAGGTCGGTGCTCAAGGTTGCGCGTGACGTCACTGGACTTCTTCCTCGGTCCCCACCTTCTGTCCTACTCCATCGTGCTCCATCACCTTCTAATATCGCGAGTTTGCGTCTATATCCATGGCACGACATCATCACACCAACCTGCCTCATCTATCTTTCCGCTATGTCTTAACTAACGCGATTCCTTTAACATCGCCAATCCGACTAACAACGGAAATTTCACACATGGCCCTTGCCGAGCTCAACAAATTTTTTCTCCGGATTCATATCCAGTTGAGCGAATTCTTTTTTTGATATTATTTTAATAGCAAGAAAAATATAGTTCATTATAAAATGTGCATCAAACATTTCCAACTCCCATAATTATAAGATTTTATGTAATTTGAAAAGAAGTTTATTCAATTAGATACGTACCCAAGACAAAAAATTGAACAATTTTTACGTTTGTATACTCTATGTATACTGTACGATTTTTTAAAATCTCGAAATGTAATTGATTGATTATTTGTACCTACACAGTAACTTTCATTGAAAAGATATAGCCATATACTACAAGCGTAAAATTGAATTATGTACCTACCAAATGCTCTGGTGGAAAATTGTACATTCCTCAAGTATAATCATATAATATTATTGTTCATATAGGATTATTACCATACTAAATTTCATTAAATCGATGAGGACCACATTCGATTTATCTCTTTCATTAACCAGAAGGACAGTTTGTTAAAACACGTATCTACTTTAACCATATTTTACACGATTCAAAATGTCTTCACACATTTTTCTTTCATTGTGATTATCTTAGAGTTTCAGAGTTTCATTTTCCTTATTTATTTATCTCTTCAATGTTTTATGAAGCTATTTGTCGAATATTACGAATTTCTCTACTGTATGATTCTTGCGTGGGCTATGATTGATTTCTTTTTTTGTATTCTTTGTAAACTACTTTGCCATTTAACGCAATAGAATAAGAAAGATTACAGATTAAAGATTAAATAGATTACAAGATTTTATTACGCACCTTGGACAATGTTTAAGTAGGATGATCCAGAATGAAAATTAGACATCGAGATATATGTATGCAGGGATATATGAGCTAACAGAAAGTTATATTCTTCAACTTTAATTTATTAATTTATGAAGAAAGTAATTATTTTCTCTTTGAAAAATATATATTTATTGCGTAGCTGAATAACGAAATTCAGAAATTTACAAAATTTGTATTAATTTAAGCTCTGAAAATCATGATAAAAGATATGTGCTATTCTTATTTATTTCTCAATAATTCTAATGTAACATTTAGTTAAAGAATTAAGACAAAAATCGTCGACTTTTCTTTATTCTCTCACACACTTATCTTTCAATTCTATATATTATATTCTAAACAATTCTCTTTCAATTATGCCTTGCTTGTATTCGTGTCGAATCTTTATTCATCTCCGTACAGGGTTTCGTCTTTTTAGAAACACACACACGATGGTTTTGAACAAAATGTATGTATAGCACTTTATGCATATTTCGGTGCCTAATCTACGTCTCTCGAATGATAGCGCGCATATTCTGCTCACTCTATTCATTCTATCGTATCTACTCTTTCCGTTTCGGATGTTCCTGGAATAATTGGTCTGCGCGCTCACGCGACGTTCATTATTTGCAGGCACAGCCATCCACTTCGCGGAAATCAGCTATATATCGTTTAATAGATACGTATTCTTATTACTATTTTATGCATTTCTATTTCTCTCCAGGTTTGCAAACGGCGTGAATAATAATCCAGATGGTCACGCGTTCATGATGGATTAGTCGCAATGCACACGGTTCGCAATTTGAAAAATTGCATCTTACGCTGCGAATACTACTTATCTAACCATACCGTGCATGGCAGGGACAGCCTAGTTTTGAAATATTCACCGCATGGTTAATCCGGATTCCGTCACGGTTCGAAAATCGTAGACCTGCACTAGAGAAGTTGACACAGGACTGGATGATGCGACTTTGTGAAAATTGCGTCAGATTGTATTTTATTCTGAAATTATAACCAGCGTTTAACTTTCTACCTTCAAAGCGGGAGCTATCTATTTGCACGTGAATTTAAAACCATTTTGTTGCTTTGATTTTACAAAAGTTTGAAATTTTGATATTCATTTACAACAAATTTATAGTTCCAAAAATATTTCTAGTTTTTGTAGACGATGGAAATTAAATTTTTTAATTGTTTTCTTTTTTAAGCTTCATTTATAATTAATTTTTTATTTTAATTTATAATTTTTATAACATGTTACCATGAACCTTTGAGGTGTGTCATAATTTTCTGACAACCTACCTATGTATGATTTGACAGTTTGTAAGTTCTCAATCATTTGCTCAGAGAACGATCTTTCATTATATCCTACAGTTGCATTATACAGTATATTTTAACATATTTTAATAAGAATAATATTATAATATTTGTCTTTATGATATTTTGATGAATAATGGGCTTTACTGCTAGAAGTAACTTTCGAGAAGAGTCTTTAAATTTTAAACAACACGAACTTAAATATCTTTTATATACAAAATTTAACTGGAAATACAATATTGGAGCACACATACAAATCATTCCAATTTTCTTGTTGTCACTATAATAAGATCACGTTAATTATACAATGGACAATGCTTCTCCCAAAATAAGTAACAGAGAAATTTCATTTTAGATCCTGTCTATTGTTCACACTCTTCGTCAATATCATATGTTAGCGATAAAATCGATTCGAGCATTTTCTACAGCTAAAACTTATCCGGTGCTGGTTAATCCAACGTTGACAGTAATTCATATTAGCGTAATTCCACTGGATCTGGTGTGCAGAATTAAAAGTATTAGAAGGCATTAAAATATTAACCAAATATTAAATTTTATCAGAGATTGACAGAATTTTAATTATTGTATTTATTCGAATAATACATATATGCATATGTATAAGGTGTCCGTGGATTGTTCGCGGGCCTGTGTAATTCTTTTATATCCGAATTGCATACTGAACCTTTTTCGTAACTTTCTCCATGGATTTTTGATCGTGCACGAGGCGTATATCAGGATTTGCGACGCATAGTGATTGCGTAACGAAAGCGCGGTTTCGATACGAAGTTCTAGCATCGATACGTAACGTATACGCGCATTCTCTAAGAATCCTTGCAACTCGAAGCCCACGCATTAGGCGTGTACTCCGTGCAGGAATATGTACATACTATGATTGCGTGGAAACGTTACGTGTGAACGGTATAACGAGTTTCCCGAGTGAAAGGGCCACATTAACACGGAAAAGTTTACACTTGCCGCTGGCGTTACACTCTGAGAAATATCAGTGGGCGAGCGCGACCCGCTCGGCTACGAGCGTATTTAATTGTTTGCTTAATTGTTCGCTGATGAATGGATGGCATTAAGCCGGCATTAAATAATGGATGGAATAACACAGTGGCTTTCTCGTTTAGGCCATATTTATTGCGGCTCATATGCGAACGTCGCATAGGTATATTTCTAAGTAGATATGATTTACAGGAATTACTGTTGGTAATAAAGTTCAGATATTGACTGTAATTATTCGTTGTTGCGCGTTTTAGTCGCAAGCTAGTCAAAATGTAGCTGACATCGTGGAAAGAAATATTTTTGAATTTTGTATGAAACTTTTACACTATTAGGTTCGGCTGTTAATAGGTTCAGAGATTGTAGAGGGAAAGATGCATCAGTCATGCTTGATATTTTGTTAGGTGTCACGTAATAATTGCATAATAACTACAGTCAAATATTTAAATATTGAAAAATGCGGAAACCAATATTATAAATCATGTAACAGATATTGTAACTTATGTTTAGCACGACAATTTGAATTATGAATATTTAATGTCGAAAGATTCATAAGTTCATCCACGAATAATTTTAATGTCTTTCGTAATAACGTTAGTAAGTATTAGTAACAGGTTTAATGACTAGATCGATAAAATACTAAAAGTATAGTATCCACCATAACATTTACTACGTAAAACATTCTCAATTTAGGTTACATTTCTTTTTACTATACTCAGAAAAGTATGAATTTGCATAAATATCCGTAGTCTATTAATTATACAAATAAAGAGAGATAGTAAATCAAATGGTTTCTATTTTAGAAAATTTATTTGATCTTGGTATCTGTGGCAATTGTAAGACATAATCTGTTACTAGAGTAATAGTTGTACAACGTAATAAGGTAAAGTAAAACAGTTATTAATAAGTTGTAAAATCCACAATTAAAGGAATCAGAGAAAATATGTTAATATTTAATTTCAAATTGACTAAAGTTTATATCTTTATCTCAAAGCCACGAAATTATTAAACAAATATATTTATTCTGTAAACATAAAATTATCAAATATAAGAATAAACGTCGTAGTGAGATATAGCATAAGAATATGTAATTTCCAGCTATAAGAATACTCATAACACACGCTATTGCTAAATTTAATTCAATAGAATTATTTACATTAATGTTAACATTACTAAATATACGAAAATATGTAATTGTTAGAAAATATTAAAAGCATTATTTATACTTCAATTTTGTTCACATGTTAACTAAAACCGACAAGATATAATATCTATTTCATATTGCAAATGTCTTCAATTAGCAGTAACAATTTATTTATTTAGAAGATCATTCATTTTTTAATCGCATCGTTATTTATATAAAAAATGTATTATGTCTTTCAACCTTTAAAGAACTAAAATTGGTTACTTTGCCTTTATTAATCGCTAATTTGACTGAAACGATGTTTTGATTGATCCAAATGAACCTCTTCCCACGGTCATTGTATGATTACAAATTTAGAATTATAAAGCAGAATAGTACTCTTATGAGGAGCTAATTGTATTATTAAATACAAATAAGTTTTATTCCACTCAAATAATCCTTCTACATTTCTACATGTCAAAATATTTATACGAATTGGTTATTAAAAAATTATAGACAGTTTATGGTTGTTAAATACTTCAAGAATGGAAGGGTTAACAAGTTAATTAATTTACAGTTTCTTTGACCAATTTCCCTTTAATTTAATGAAAATGGCACTTAGGAATGTTCTAGTCTTTGTTTATTAACAGTCGCATTAAATGGTAGAAAAGGTATCATCGCGGCGAGCGTGTACCGCATCGTAAATTTCATACTATTTATACACTTTATATGCTGACGAAATTCATGTTCGCACGAAGGGACAATGTTCTATTATATGCGAGATGTCGCGCACCGCTGGTGAATAAAAATTACACTCAAATTAAATTACAACCAAGTTTAAACTCGACAGTCAAACTCGATGACTATGTAGTTTACATTCACTTCTATCTAAAATCGGAAACAATCGATAATCGGTATGATTTGGAAGAAACTGGCCGTTTTTATACCATAGGCATTACAAAAATATATTCTTTAAAATTACAGATGGATGTATTGAATAAAAGTTTCTAGTATACTAAATATCACTATATCTTATTTACAGAATTATTTATATTGTTGGTTAGTGAGAAACATAATCTGTTTTCGATTTTATTACTTTTTTCCAAGGATCCACAAACTTTTCAACTTCTTCCTTATAGCAATTTTGTCGCTGGAACGTCAAATAATTCTAAATAATGTTATTAATTTCTTTTATTAAGCAATTGAAATCTCATACAAGTTAACAAGAACAGACAGATAAGTTTTATATAAAAATTAATATTACAAATATAAATAATAAACTTGGCAAATTATTATTGTATTATGGAATGTCTTTTTCCTTTTATTTGTCAACTAGGTATATATATGTATATGTGGGTAGATCAGAATGAGTGGTTCATTGTTAAAGGTTTCTTAAAAACACTATTGAATTCTTGGTAGATTTTGAATACATAGAATTTACGTTCAAACGTTATTCTGGTAGAAGATAACATTGTTAGTATTAAAGTATTTCCAATTTTTCAAAATCACAGCACGGCCTAGAATACTAGATGAAGTGATTATAAACACAAAAGTATAATTGAGAAACTTTCTGGAAAGAGAGCCCATAAGATAAAATGGTAAATTGCGTTGAAACCTTTAATTCTAGCTTTACAATATGAACTACGTTCGAATTGATAATTATAACAACTCTTAAATTTTGTTCTTTTTATATTTACAAACCAAACAAAAATCTCATAATGATGTAATCATTTAATTAGGAAAAACATACACGTTTAAAATCTTAAAATTAAATTTTTGACGGTACGTATCGGAAAAGAATTGTTTCTTAGTCACTAATTACTAATTTAATTCTCTGCTTTTCTACAAGTATTGGCGATATCACGTACATTCGTGCTATATTAGAAAACCGCGTTGTTTATGGAATCACCTCTTATTCATTATAAACCTGTAGGTCCCTTTTTCAGAAAACTCTACGATATTATTAATGAATTACATAATAGAAAGTTATAATGGTATCCAATAAATAATTTGGTAATCACCATTTAAGAAAAAGTTATTATCATTACTAAAACACGGATGTTTATGCATTTTTGGAATATTTAAAAAACTATACAAAATGCACAGGATTGGTAAAAATATATAAAATATTTGAAGTAAAGCGCTCGTTAGAAAATTCAATAGACCGAACATTTTCAATGGAACTCAAATAGATATCTGTTTCATTTTTCATAAAACACAAATCTAAAAGGAGTTTTACATCATTACTAAAGAGAGATTTAGTTTCAGGCTAAAAATGTACAGAATGTATATAAGTAATGTGCAAAAATATACATATAGAAATGACCAATTAACGTATTTATAATGTCTAGTAAGTGAGCTAAATCTCAGTTTAAATGTTTAGCTTTGTTCATAAAAATATGGAATTACATGGACATTTGCGGTCTGATCATTATTATCGGAATACAGAAAGTTATTTGTTTATTTCCAAAGATGAGATTTTTCGAATAAGAAGCCGATTCTGTCTGGAATAAATTAGATTTGGCCGTTTCCTAGCTGCATGAGCATAAACACGAGACGCAATAGGGTCTCTTTCGAGGTGGAACGAAATGTTTGGTCGCTCGATCTCGCTGGCTTTCGCCTTCTCTTAACATCGTTCAAGGTCGTGCTGTTCTTGCAACGTAGTAAAACGAATAATGTTAAGCCCCGCCTCTTTTCTTCTGAACACTATCTGTAACTTTATCATCGTATGGAACTTCGGTTCAAAAGCAACAAGACGCGCCACTCTGGGTTGCGTGATATTTTTGCCTTTTTTTGCCAATCACGCAAGGTCTTGATCATGCAGATCATTATTGTTTATTCAGGATTACGAAAATTTAGAAGGTGCGTCCATTGGTCTACGCTTCGATGTGGTACTTTGCATATCTGCCGATTTACGTTCAACGGGTTTAACCTCTTGCCTTGTAATGTCACACCCCTGGCAGAGATTATAATTTTGGTTTAATGTGATTGTATTCATACTACACATTAGTTTAAGCTCTAACCTAAATTTTAATTGTTTAACCCGATGATTACATTGCAAGTATGTACAATATTATAACTAAAAATGTATTTTGCATTGTCCACTTTTGTCTATTTACAAAAGGTTCAATGATGAACATAATATTCAAAATTAAGGACCTATTTGATATATCGATATAGAAGTAAACAACAAGCCAAAAACTAGAGCTTTGGGTGGGTATAAACATAATTTTTAATTAATTTCTATCTTAACCTAAGCAAATTTGAGGTAAATTTGATGGGATTTATCAATATATGTAAACGAGAACATATAAAATATTCAAGACATAGTACTAATTAGAATATTTAGTAGGTAGAACAATTTTCAATATTTGAATTATTTTCATACACACGTTATTTCAATTATTTCCAAATATAAATTGGCATAAATATCTGCAACCCATTTATAACAACAGAAATGTTCAAATGTTAAAAGCAAGCACTTTGTAAATTTCAATGTATAAATAGGAAATATATAGGAAATAAAACAGTATAGTCAAGTTGAATTGCATATAAACAACGATTAGGTCTTAAAATTTTATATAAATGTTGATATTTTTTATCAGTGGATGATATTGGAATAACGTAATGTATATGCTGCAGAATATTATTTTAAACTATAGCTATGATAAATAAATTTGAAATGGAAACTAAGCTTTTTACATGTGGAGGATTTGTTACATCCTACAGCAGAGCTTTTCATTTTCTGTGCTACTTTCTTAGAATAATAACGAAGCTTTACATTTCTATAGATTAATTGTAAATTATATATATAATATCCTAATATTATGTTACGTGACACAGTAATAGTACAGAGAATTGTTAATGCTCACTTGACTCATCGCTGCTGATTCCGTATTTCGTATTCTAATGGTGGAGACAGTTGACTTGATATCTCGCATTTTATATTATCGAACAATAGCACTTGTAACTCACAATCAGTAATAAATGAAAACAAACCATTGATTCGTTACGTAAATTAACTTGCCAAACTATTTAAGTATACATAGTGACAAAGGAATTAACAATATTATAAAGATATTTGCGGTCGACTTATCAGAAATACCAAGTAATAGTGAAAATAATGTTGTTGAAAAATATTTCAAACAAAGTAGACGATGTTTCAGATAATATTGGTAATCATAGAACCGGTAACCGTAGAATCATAGAATATTAATTTAAATCTGAAGAATTTTATTCTATAAAAATTACAAATGTTAAAATATTTCTTGAAATTAAATATTTCATGCAAAAAACAGCTGGCTAATACATGCGATTAATGAAATGTCTGATCTGCAATATGATTATTCAGGAAGTTCGTAGTGATTTTTAGATAAATTAGGTAAATACAGATTAAATCCTTGTGAGCAAAAGTTTATGATATTTCTAACATTTTTACTAATTCCTATATATATATCAAGAATGGGAAGTGGATCTGCAGGATATTTTTAATCTTTAAAATCGAAATTTCTATCTGAAAATTTTTATGAACCATTTATGAACAATTCTGTGAGATAAAATACTTTCTTTATGAACATTACCTTACCTGTTAATTAACATTAGCATACCTTATATGCCGTTTCACAGATATGTTTGCCTTTGCCATATGAAATGGTAAAAAATGTCATTAAATATGGAAAATACTTTCTATCTCTCTCCGTTTTTAAAATAGCGTAACTTCTAGAAAAGTCAACCAATTATAATGAAACTTTTCTCAAAGACACGTGAAAAGATGACCTTTCAGATTACATAATGGTGAATTCCATGTGCGTTCAATGACTTTCACTTATGTTTAAATGTATTAAAATATCACCAGTGGTCAAATGTCCAAACAAATAACCGAAACATAACACAAACAACATAAACTTGCCAGACAATCCAAAACGTATGTACTAAAAATCCTAAAACATGAGATTAATTATGTATTACGTGCTGTCATTGATTCATGGAATACTTGACAAAATATTAAACGTTCCATTTCATCGATCACGCCACGTTGTATTACATTGTATCATAGGTCGCATCATAAAGTTACAATTCTTAAATATTTTCACTTCTATCAATAACTTAATTACAAAACTTTGGAAGAACTTTCT